>NC_079459.1:5924891-6224891 GCF_903798145.1 Danio aesculapii | reverse complement strand
ATTTGTCTTGTTTATTACAATTTTCTGGAATAATCTGTAATGGCCAAATTGTGAATCATTCTTAATCATTCTAATCATTCTTTTGAGTTAGATTCTGTGTTGGCCTGACCAGGGGTACGTTTCCGAAAACTATCATTAGCCAACTAAGGTCACAAGTTTCATTGTTACAAACGTAGTTCGTTTATTTGCCGTTTCCCAAATCCATCGTTCCAACGAACATTCGCAAACTGCAAACTTGTGTACTTGCAACTACACCTCTGGAGCTGTACTTAGAAACATAGTTCATGGCTGTGTTCTATTCTCAGTTATGCCCCCTATGCCCTATTCATTTAGAACATTCTAACATTTAAACTTGGAATGATTTTTTAAATAAAGCATTTCAGTCATCTTTCTTAGGTGTAGTTTGCTTTCAAATTATTTTTACAGTTCAGTTTTAGCCATCTTCATGTTTAAAATTGCGCTCCCTTCGCAGGGCACTTTGAAAACATCGATGTCATTTTGAACACAGCCGTGGCTCGTGACGAAAGCTATAGGTGATTGTTAATAGGTGACCTAAGTCTTAAGTATCTGTACTGTATATGACATGGGCCTGTTGTTTAGAACAAAAGAAGTTCTTCTCTAAAGAAGTAGTTACTCCACCCCGTTTAGAGCATAATTATGGGTCAATAAACGTGAACCCATGAATAACGTGGTTCAAACGATGGATCTGCAACAGAGAAACTACGGGTTTTGGGAAACACTCGTCACTACATTGTTCTTTTCCCAAACGATGCACCCCTATTCATTTAGAAGATTCTAACATTTAACGTTGGAATGATTTTATAAATAAATTATTTCAGTCAACTCTCTTAGGTGTAATTTGCTTTCAAAGTATTTTTACAGTTCAGTTTTAGCCATCTTCATGTTTAAAATTACACTCCCTTCGCAGGGCACTTTGAAAACATCAATGTCATTTTGAACACAGCCGTGGTTCATGACTAAAGCTATAGGTCAGGCATGTCCAAGCTCGGTCCTGGAGGGCCGGTGTCCTGCAAAGTTTAGTTCCAACCCCAATCAGACACACCTGGGCTAGCTAATCAAGCACTTACTAGGCTTTCTAGAAACATCCGTGCAGGTGTGTTGAGGCAAGTTGGAGCTAAAATCTGCAGGACACCGGCCCTCCAGGACCGAGTTTGGACACCCCTGCTATAGGTGATTGTTAATAGGTGACCTAAGTCTTAAGTATCTGTACTGTATATGACATGGGCCTGTTGTTTAGAACAAAAGAAGTTCTTCTCTAAAGAAGTAGTTACTCCACCCTGTTTAGAGCATAATTATAGGTGTTTTACGTTATAACTAACGTGGTTCAAACGATGGATCTACAACAGAGAAACTACGGGTTTTGGGAAACACTCGTCACTACATTGTTCTTTTCCCAAACGATGCACCCCTGATCTGGTTCTTGCATTGAACTTAATTTACACTGTAATAAATTCCTAGAATTTTACAACATGTTACTGTAATTTTTCACAAATTACATTAGCGTTACTTTGCAGGATTAACTGTTAAATTTTACGTATTCAGAATTTTATTGTGAAATTAAGGCAGGCATCATGTTTACAGCAAATTGATGTAAGAATGGCTATAACTTTTGCATGTTAGTTTTAGGAATTCAAACATTATTAATATTTTATTCAACATAGAAATTAATACACATTAACGTTTATGCTAGTACAGGCACTTTTTATATTTAAAAATATTTACAGAATTATGAAGTACCTCACAGTAATTTACTCTGAAAGTTATGCAATTATTAGCCAGTAGTTTACTGTAAATTTAAGGTCAATTATTTAACAGTGATGGTAAGCTATTAACTTCTCACTGTTTACTGACCCTCAAGTTGCTCCAAACCTTTCTGAGTTTTTTTATTCTGTTGAAGACTAAAGAAGATATTCTGAAAAAAAGCTGTAACATACTGGGAAAAACTTATAGTACTGTATAAACATCAGAGGTTTTTCAGCAATCTTCAAAACATACGTTGTGTTCAACAGAGCAAAGAAAAGCAAGTAGGTTTGGAACAAGTTTAAAGGGATATGATACATCATGTATTGAGTGATGGACGTAGTCTTGGGAGATTTTCAAGCATGCTTTCTCATGTCCATTTCCAGGATGTCAAATCTGGAGGTGTTATGCGGAAAAAGAACATGTGGGAAATTATCGGAGAAGGTTCTGCAGCGGAGAGATCAGGTCTGGGAGGAAAGGTAAATATTCAGATAAGCATCATCATTGTTAAAACACACATTGATAAACATAGGGAAATGATAAATGCATTGCTTAACACCTCCTCCACTGTTCTTTCACCTACCTTTTAGGTCTCCTCCTCGGGCAAACGGTACAAGTTTGTTGTGACAGGCCATGGCAAATATGAAAAAATTCCCGGTGATGGTGATCATTACAGTGCTTACCCAAATGGAAAATCAAGTAAGACCCTTTCTTCTATTTTACATAATGTACTACATTTTTGAACCTTTTTCTATTAAACATTAACAGTTATTTCAGTTGTGAGTTACTGCTTGTTATATTTACATGAATAAATAAACAATATGAAATAAAACGCTTCACAAAAAAAAAAAATGTGGTGAGTTTTAGGTATAGATGCTAACAAGTTATTAGGCTTGTATCAAATTTCATAACAGGCTAGCTAAGACTATATTTATAATACTAAATATTTTAACATTGTAAAACAAAAACAAAAAAGTGATGTTATTCATTTCCTTACAAGTTTAAGCATGCTTTTTTTTCATGATAGGCCTAAAAAGATTTTAAACTCACCTAATTCATTCAACTGTAAAAAGTTACTAGTTGATTGTACTTTAAAAAGTGAGTAAACACGTTGTCTTAAAATTATTAAGTAAATGATAAACCGTATAAACCTTAAGTTAAATCAACATAACAATTGCAAGTTACAATGGGTTTACTTATTTTTTATATCCATTTTATATTAAGTCTTGCAGTGTGCATGTTTTTAGGCTTCTGGCAATATTTTTAAAACACACTGTACTGTGCATCACAGCAAGCTGCTAACACAATGCAAATATCTTCATTCAGTTAATGTTATAAAAAGAAAAATATTGTCACTCAGAACAAGTATTTTATTAGAAAAAATATATATAAAATAACATTTAATCTAGTACAGTGAACTTATAATGCAAAGCATTATACACAACTGTCAGGAAGGAAAAAAAAGATATTTTCATTCTGACAGTTTCTGCAACAAAAGATAAACATGCAAAACGGCCAAGGCTAAAATTGAACATTACCTAAGCCTGAAATGAAAACATGCATGTGTTGACAATCAGCAATCACTGTTATTCATCTAATCATGTCGAAGCAATGGAAAAGAAAACCAACTTTAGGGCTTTATCAGTAAAAGCTATTTGTCAACAATGAGAACCATGTTTGCCGTCTGCAGAGTGCACCATGCCTTGCTCAGTACTAATAAGGCAAAGCAAAATTTTAAATCTTACCATACTTACTGTTTACATGTCTTTCTTATACCATCTCTTCATTCTTTCTTATCTGGTTATCTTATCCACTTGCTCAGTCATCTAAACCACGCTCAATTGTTCCTACACGCTTAACTTCACGTAATTATATAGCTTATTCTGAAAATATTTTTAATGCAATTTTATCTACATTTTACCTTCATTTCATGCTGTAAGCACTATAGAATACTGGCTGTGGATTTAGTTTTTCCTGTGAAAAATCCATTTTGTATTTCATTATATAAAAAAAAAATGCAATAAGGCAACCTGATATTTTAGATACCTAAAAACGTCACATATTGCACATTTTCATAGCCAGAAATACTCTCTTAGTATTTTGTCTAGTGGCTGGATTGAGTCAGTGTAGTTCTTTACACTTAATTGTCTTTCTTTTCAAGTATTTAAGTATTATTTATAAATATCAATACATTACATGCTTATAAAGAAATTGCAAGATTTGAAATCCTTAAGCAAAATGTCTTTAATTTAAAACTTTCAAAAAAAAAAAAATAAAGCTTTTTTTTATTCTTCTAAGTAACTAATTAAATGCCAATTGACAACTGGGCAATTGCTTCAATATTACAAATTAGTTATTGTGCATTTGAAAAATGGTTATTTAGTTCGTTTGCCAACTGATCTGTTATAAAGTTATAAAAGTGTAAGCTAGAAGTAAAGAATGGGATTGGATTATAAACAGAACTCTACCGATGAATTTAAAACTAACAACAAATATTTATGTTATCCGTCAAGTCAGTGGTTTAACCACTGAAGCCTTTGGCTGTTCTATTAAAGTCTTTTGGTTCTTCATCTTTATTTTTACGGCCTATAAGTCCCATTTCAAAAACTGTTGCAATCTTTGTTGCTGGTCGTGAAGCTGCTTCTCTTAGTCGTCTGGCATCAAACCGTGGGCTATACAGGAGAACAGGCAAACGATGTGCAAATGTGGGAATCTCTTTTGGCGTCTTTTGTTCTGCCTCCATCATCTTTTGCTCCTCGGTTTTATTTGATTCTATTTGTTGCATTATGTTCTCTTCGGTTGAGAACATTTGGAAGAGGACAGCATCCCACATTTTCGTTGCTCTAGGGGGGTCTTTACTGCCCTGGCTCTCACTAAGCTTAGCTTTGTCTTCAGGCTTATTTTGCATTTGCTTTTCATTTTGATCAGTGGTGGCAGGGACATCTTTCTCTGACCCAGGCTCTGTCTCTGGAAACTTGGGTTCCTCTACATCAACCACCATATGTTTCTTAAGACGAGACCAGCCACTGAGCTTTGACTTCATTCCTTTTGGTTTCTGCATCACCTTCAAGAGAGACTCTGCAGGAAGAGAGGATCCTTCATCTTTCTCCTTCTTTTCCACTGCAGGCTGGATCTCTTCTTGGGGACTAGCTTTTGTGTCCACTTTGTCAACCTTCTCAGGTTGAGCGTCCTTTGTTTCAATGTCCTTTTGGTCTTTTGGTTCAGCCAAAGGCTTAACCACATCTTTAACCTCAACCTTTTCCGGAGGTTTTTCAGAAGCAGGTGTAAGTTTCTGCTTCTTAATTCTCTCTAACAGAGACATTTTTGCCTCTGTTGGCTTCTCTGATTCTTTGGTAGGTATGGCATTTACTTTACCTTCCGACACTTTTGAAAGTGCTGGCTTGTCCACATCTTGGTCAGACAACAGCACAGCCTTACTTTCTGTTTTAGTAGTTTCCTTCACAGTTGGAAGGGCTGGTGTCATTTGGGAAAGTCTGGGAGACCCATAGGTTGGAGTTCTTACCCTTGGAGTCACGGTACTTATTGCCACTGCTTTTGCTTCTGATGATGGCGTGTCAGCTACAAATACCACAATAGTTGGGATTTTAACATCAGCCTTTTTTGCTTTTAATTCTGGCACAGGTTGCTTAGGAATGTCCCCTGTAGTGTTCGAAATGTCTAGAAGTGAAGGCACCACAGTGATTTTATCTTTGACAACATCCGTCTGAGGTGGCTGGACTTTAACTTGTTTTTCAGAGTTTTTATTAGGTGTGGTCACATTTTCATTAGCTTGAGGTACTACTGGTACTTGTTTGGGAAGGTGAGTTGCTTCTACACTTGGTAGAACAGTTGGTGTTGAAATGCTAAAGCTGGGCGAGAAACTCTTTATTCCTCCATGGGCTGCATATTCAGCAGGTGTCAATCCATAATAGGCTGGTTTGGATTTAGGTGCTGTTGGTGTTTTGGGTCTTTGACCTGCAAATGGAGGGACTTTAGATAATGGCCTTTGATAGTCAACTGAAGATAAATGAGTTTGTGTGGGTTCAATTTTGAGTGTTGTTGGGGTTTCCTGCTTTGGATGCTCATTTGCATTAAGGTTTGGGCTTTCCTGTATTTGGGTTTTTGGCTTTGAAGACTCAAGCTTTGGGAGGTTTTCTGAAAGGGTCTTATCCAGTTTTTCTTTTAAGGGTTCAGCTGATTTAGCATCTATGTCCCCATTTTGATATATTTCTGAATGACTGGTGCCATTAACCTGAGTTGAAACTTTATTAATTTCATCACGTGGACCAATCAAACTTGAAGTTGGTGTTTTGGATCTTCTGCCCTCCATATGTACAGGAGACACAGCAAATAAAAGTGGATTTGGTCGTGAAATTTCAATCACAGATACTCTAACACGTGACACATGATCTGAGGGTGTCTTGGGTCGCCCCATAGGCGTTCTTATTGAGATCAAGTCATATGTTGGTGTCTTTACTCTTACTGGTGTTGTAACCCCTTTCGGCTCAAGTGTTGAAGTTGTACCCTGTTTTGCCTCAAGTGTCTCTGTTCCATTTTGTGTAATACCTGAAGCAGAAGTACTGACTCTTTTCATTTCAGAAGATGGAATCGTCTCTTTCCTGATTTCAGAAGTTGGAGTTTTCTTAATTTCAGAAGTTGGGGTTGTCATCCGCTTGATTTCGAAAGTTGGTGTTGTAGCCTTTTTGATTTCCCTGGTTGGTGTTCGGTCTCGAATTTCAGATGTTGGTGTCACTATTCTTCTAACCTCAAATGTTGGTGTTGGGCCTCTCAGTAACTCTGCAGTAGGTGTTTTACTCCTTGTTGTTGATGTATAAGGTATTTGTAAAACTACTGACTTAGCAGTGTAATTGGTGATTTGAGGGACTTCAAACAACGGCTTTGCTGCTCTAGGAACATTTAGCTGAGGGCTTGGAGTTTTAGAGGTAATTACATGGGTCGTAAGAGCTGAGCTGACTTCCGCTCTTTGTGAAATTTGAAGAACAGTGATTGGAGCTGTAACATGTATGTCAATTCCTGGCGAGGCTGTGTATGTGGTGTGGCCGGGAGCCACATGTGTTTGTGGCGAAAATCTTGTTGTCTGGCCATAAGTGAATCCTCTGTGATGAGGATAAGGAGACGATACATGCTGATATAGTGGTCGGACGTTGAAGCGTGGATGTACCGTGCTAATATAGAAAGGTGTCTCTGGAGTCTTAGGAGGAGTTGAGTGATCGCTGTGCTCCAGGTCAGGGCTTGCTTCATTTACTGGAGAGAGGCTTGAGCGGAAGGGGGCTGATGGCTGTAAGGCTTGGGCAGCAGCTTTTTTCTTTGCTGTTTTTTTTTGTAGTTTCTGGAGCCGGACATTTTCTTTTCCAGGTTTGGGAAGCAAAGGTGGTGGGTACTGCTGGGAAAGCAGGCCTGCCTGGGTAGCCTTACCGATATTGACAGCCATTAAATCTTCAGCCCCCTGAAATAAATAATAACAGATATTACGTATTTTGAACATGACAAGCGTCTTGAAAAATATCTAGTCAAATATTATTTACTGTCATCATGGCAAAGATAAAATAAATCAGTTATTAGAGATGAGTTATTAAAACTATTATGTTTAGAAATGTGTTGAAAAAAATCTTCTCTCGGTTAAACAGAAATTGGGGAAAAAATAAACGGAGGGGCTAATAATTCTGACTTCAACTGTATATCTGCAAATAAATGTGTTCACTAATATTGTTTTCCCTCTCTTTTTTAGGTGACTTATCCAACGATGACTTGTGAAGAAAACATGATTCACAAAGAACATACATTAACATATAGATTCAATCGATTAAGGAAGAAACAGTTGCATTGCATTTTATTTGGATTTCTGTCTTTAATTTCTGATGATGAAAGCAGGATGTAGAAATGTTTGTCACATTTACAATGCAAAAAACAAACTTATTGTCAGATATCTGATCAAATTCCACAGAATATAAACTTGTGGTTTCTCTTTTTCTCTGAATTTTTCTGCAGTATCTGTGCTGATATGCTCATATTAAAGATGTATGTTAGTATGAGCTGAATGTGAACATCAAATAGATACAGCAATTACCATATTTGTCATGTTTTTATATTGATTACTTATGCTATTTTTATACTTTGACCATTTGTGTTTACATTTATATAGGCTTTGATACAATTAAATACAATTAAATAGTAGAACAATCCAACACAAGTCATTCTTGCATTGTATTCTAAGTCATTATCAATCTTTGTTTTGCCTTGTCTTGTTATATAATTGTCTTATCTCTGCTCTTGTTCGTCATTGTATTGTGTAATCAGCTACACATTTTGTTTTTCAAGAAAACACTGGAATTAGTCCATTTATCATATTTATATTATTAATATAAACCTTTGTTTGTCCAATTAAAAGCTTTTTTCTACAGATCGGTATTGAGAATGGTTATAATAAGAATGTGATTTGTAGCCCACTATCGCTTGTTATTTTCAATAAATTTGATATTTTTATGATTATTATTATTGACTTCTGTCTGTGTGTGTGCGACATGTTGAAATGCAGTAATTTTCTTCAACACGTCTAGGGTGGCTCCTTGGCCTAATTTTAGGGTGAAAGCAAATGAGCCGGTCATCTGCTTCGAGTCACACAGTGTGGTGCCACTCTCCACCCTCGCTGTAAACCAATGCCAAGTGATCCGGAGGCAGCCGCTGCTTTAAACATAGGCGGGACAACTACATTAAATTGCGTAATAAATCACTGAAAATTTACTACCAATCAGATTCAAGGGTGTCTGTTGACGCACAAGCATAGATCATATATCACAGAGTTGTTTATAATTTATTTCATACCATATTGAATTGAAGTTATACGTTTAGTAATCTATTTTGCTATAAAAATATAATAAAAATACTATTATAAAAATGTCGCAACTATCTTATTTCTGAATTATTAAATACACGAAACACTCATTAACCTGGCGCATTTATGGAATTGTACAGATACAAAAGATGTGAATACATGATGTTATATGAATTAAAAACAAAAATAAGCATAGACTTCACTGATTTTAGCGACTTCTGCTTCATGAGTAAATGCATCTTCTTTCAGCAGTCTTTAAATATCCGACTGCTACACTGCAAAAAAATTGCTTTTCTTACTTAGATGTCTTGTTTCTAGTCCAAATATCTAAAAAAAATGTAATCAAGAAGAATTTTCAAGACAAGCAAAACATATTGTCTTGTTTTAAGAAATAATATGCCAAATTGAAGTTAGTTTTTTCTTAAAAAAAGCAAAATAATCTGCCAATGCAGTAAGAAAAATAATCTTATGTCAAAAGGAAAAGCAAGATTATTTTGCTTACCCCATTGGCAGATTATTTAGCTTGTTTTAAGGAAAACCGATTAAATATTGGCATATTATTTCTGAAAACAAGACATTATGTTTTGTTTGCCTTGAAAATGCTTCTTGATATAAGAATTCTTAGATATTTGGACTAGAAACGAGACAAAAAAATCCAACTAAGATTAAACCCAACTTGCAGTGTATAAATTAAATGCAACACAAATGCTTTAAATGCTAAGCAAAACGAATAATTCTGTACCTGTATAAGACACAATAAGTTATCAATAGTGCAAATGTAGGCCACCTGTAGGAACTTGTAAAAGAAACCTCCAGCCCAGAGTGACACACAGAACCATATGAGAGGAGGTCATCCTTTTAAGGCACTGGTAGGCTGGGCAGTTTGGAGAATTTCCAAGACGCAAGTTCAAAAGAGGAAAGGGCAAGAATAGCAAAGCAGTAAAATCATGCACAGCATAATTGCTTCTTAGCAACCACCTGTTAAAAAAGGCATTGTACATGTAATGATATATGCTCTATGTGCCTTCAAGTGTAAAAATAAAGATAATAACTTACCACCAGATAACAGAAGACAGTTGAAGACACTTCAGCCAAGGTCCCCTATAAACATAAACATGCATAATTCATTTTGTATTTCATTCAAAATGGATTATATCATTGTACAGAAATGCATAAAGTAAACATTAAATGTGGTTAGAGCGTTATATTTTACTCCCTGTACCAAAAGCCTCCAAAGACTCAAGTTAGCTTGCAACAAATTGCTAACCCTTTCCCCAAGGGACAGAAATGGTATGCACACCCAAACTAGACATTCCTATAATAATAACCAGACCAAAATATCAGATTTCAAGCAGTTTTTGTAGTGGTTTGTATACCTGTGTGTCTGCTGTTCAGGGGTGTCCGGCGGCTGCCTGCTTGTCCCAGCTTAGACTGTCAGAACGGGAGACTCATGTTGAGTTCAACTATTCCCCCTTCCTTCAAATGGAAGGCACAGGCTCCATAGCAGTCCAAAAATAAAACCCTGAGTCTGTTACTCAGAATGCACACTGACTGGTGACGGTGTAGAGGGAACCGTCACCGAAGCAGGGGGGATCCAGGTCACCTTAGATTTGCCCCCCTTCCCCCATGGAACCAAATGCACACCCTTATTTCCACAATCTACTAGGACAGCGCCCTCTGCTGTCAAGAAGAAACATCATTAATAGTCAAAGAACATGTTGCGTTGATTTTCACATGGGGCATATCACAATCACTGGTAAAACAAGCACAGAAAGGAACAAGCTGTTGGAATTAATAAGTTTATTATATATAAAAAAATATGTAGAATAAGGACCTATGTGAGTGCATTGATTTTTTTTAACAATTTGATCCACTTATTTTTGTATTCAAATTTAGCTGAAACTTAAACCTGTGAATCTAAATATTAATGGAAGCCTCTGACAAGTAGTAACAGTTGGAATAAAAAGCAAGACTGACTTGATTTCTTCAATGAGCTTGTGCAAAAAAAAAAAAACAGACTCAAGTTCACTTGACAAAATAGGCTAACATTTACATTTGTTTATCAGAGAACATTGTGACTGAATTATTGTGTCCTTCCGGCGTGAAACTAAACAGTGCACTTGCCATTAGTGGAACCCACTGTCAGAGCCTCAGATATATGTAAATGTTTTATTTTACTTATTAAAATATATTGTTTGTTTCAATTAATGCCTATTTATACAATTTCTGTTCTTGTGTTTGTTGATTCAATTATTAATTTTGGCAGGGTGGAAGAGCTTCAACTGTGACAAATTTATTTGTTTGCGTCAATAGTGGAAAACATCAATAGCATGTATACTATTCTACAATTGTAGGCATGAAAACCAGATTTTGCATAAATTAATCATTTATCATTTAATTATATGTTATAACATATATACAGTTGAAGTCAGAATTATTAGCCCCCCTGTTTATTTTATTCCCCAATATCTATTTAATGGAGAGAAGATTTTTTTCAACACATTTCTAAACATAATAGCTTTAATAACTCATTTCTAATAACTGATTTATTTTATCTTTGCCATGATGACAGTAAATAATATTTGACTAGATATTTTAAGACACTTCTATACAGCTTAAAGTGACATTTAAAGGCTTAACTAGGTTAATTAGGTTAACCAGGTAGGTTAGGGTAATTAGGCAAGTTATTGTATAATGATGTCGAAAAAAAATAGCTTAAAGAAGCTAATAATATTGACCTTAAATATTATCAGACATCCTGTGAAAAATCTCCTTGCTCCATTAAACACTCTGTTAAAAAAAGGGGGATAATAATTCTTCATAAGTATATATATACACAGTTATACAGTTATATGTCTTTCGGAGACAGCTCATTATTTAGCTGAATATATATATATATATATATATATCAACATATAGGGATCAACATCTATAAAAATGTAGGGTCACAATTTATTTTGACGGTCTGTTTGTTACATTGCATTTACATGTCAACTAATTCTCATTAGATTATAAGTAGACTGTTAGGTTGGGGTTAGGGTTAGTGCAAGTTGACATGTACTTGCAAAGTTTCTTATAGTCAGTAAAATGTCTGTTGAAGGAGCAAAATCAGCAGATATTACGTGTACTAATACTCAAATGGACCATCAAAATAAAGTGTTACCAAATTTTGCAATTCTGACCACTAACCTAATAAGCAACTCTAAGTCAGTATTTTTAATAAATGATTCTATTGGGTTTCTTCAACAGTGTAACAAAATCTTTAGTTGACTTTACTTAAAATAAGTGAATAAACCTGTTGCCTTTCGCCCCATTCACAGCATCAACGCTTGACAGAGGGTGTGTCTGAAGTCAGGGCTGACGCGATCGTCAAAGCAGCGTCAGCCAATGAAATTAGTCAGCAATCAGCTACTGTCTGAGCTGGTGTATTTGCATACAACGATCTGATTGGCTGACGCTTCCGTCAGCGCATGAAAAGTTGAGAAAGTCCCAAAATCTGCAGCGAGCAACGCCTCTTAAGCTGCGGTCACACTGGGCTTTTCCTCCCATAGACTTCCATTCATCCGCACACGAATGCGTCAGACCGGAAACACAGGGTCATGTGCTAAGTTGCGCAGGTCGCTGCGGTGCAAAGTTCAAGCTTGGTGAACTCTGACCTGCGAAATCGCGTCACTTGACTGCGTGAGACCAATCGAGGATCAAAACTGGACCTCTTTGGAGAGAAATTTAAAACATGGAGCAATAACTTGCTTTTTTTAATGTCTAATCATCTTGTTTAATCCCGCCCCTTTTCACAGCGCAGTACGACAGAATTTCGCACACACTAAGCCCAGTGTGATTGCAGCTTTAAGCGGCGCCGACGGATCCACAATGCAGTTTGGCGATGCCTGATGTCACCCATTCAAAGTGAATAGGAAGCGTTGAAGCTGACGCCCCGTGTGAATGGGGCATTAAAGCAGTGGCGGACTGGCCATCTGGCAGACCGAGCAGTTTTCCTCTGGGCCGACGTGCGTACTTTTTGGTCTGGGATGATCATCTTCTTTTGATCTGATCAGCCCATAAAATGCTTTGCAGCCCATCATTTTTTTCTGCCTAATTAATTAACGATGTTGTAATCTGTGAAGCTCTGAAAGTAAGATTTATTTTCTACAGAGCGGCCCATATGACGTAATCTGCAGCCCATTGGTTCTTTGTTGACATTGGGTTGACCCAATTACAAACTTCCATTCTTGGCTCTGTTTGAGGGTGCAAAGTCAGTGTGTATTTGTCACATACACAGAGTCACTCCTGTTTCACACCACACGCCCAAGCAGAGCGTGAGCAGCACGCAGGCGTTTGGCTTTCACATCAACTGCGTCTGCAGTGCGCAGCGGATCAGCGGCTGTTGCACAGATCAATCTATCTCTGTCTGTTCTATCTAGTTACTTTAATACACTTTTTATTTTTACATCTGCACCTAGGCCTGCAGCAACTTCCTCCCATGCTGTTTCCTTAACTCTTTGGGCTCTATTTTGATGATCCATGCGCAAAGACCAAAGCGCAGGGCGCAAACGCATTAAGGGCTTGTCAGAATCCACTTTTGCTATTTTAAGGACGGAAAAATACGCTTTGCGCCGCGGCGCATGGTCTAACAGGGTTGTGCTTATTCTCTTTATGAGTTATAGGTGTGTTTTGAGAATAAACCAATCAGAGTCTCATCTCCCATTCCCTTTTAAGAGCCAGTTGCGTCGCGCCATAGTGCATTTGCTATTTACATGGCGGACTTTGTAAGAGGAAAAACTGAACACTTCACTGGAGAGAAAACAGTTAAACTGAACATTTACAGCGCGAGAATGAGAGATGAGCCTCCTCATTCTTTACTTTCCTCATTGTTTTTATATTTATGTAGGCTAGAAAATAATATTCTTTGTAATATTTTAATCCTTTAATTATTTTTCATTTGTAAAGATATTTGCGTATTGCTGTACATCCTGTGTGCATTAAGCAATGTGTAAGCAAGGCGCACAACTAACGTGCTCTGCGCTGGACAATAGACCAGCTTTGATCTGGTCAATTGAACCGTCTATTTTAGTTCCTCAATATAGCAACGCACCAGCAATGCCCCTCAACGCGCCTCCTTTTTAGATCAGAACGCCTATGGGCGCACATTTGAGCGCAAATGCATTTGCTATTTAAACAGCGTAGCGCAAAACGTCAAAACGACTCCTGCGCAGAGATGAAACTAGCAAACAACAATTGTGTCGCGCCTTGCGCGGGGTGTATGATAGGGCCCTTTATTTTACAAATTATGCAGATCATTCTCGCCACTGGCTTCCTTGGATTGGAACTTGTGGAGCTGTGCATCGATTGATTTGCTCTTCAGTGTTTGAAATTTCAGCATTGAACTCTAAACCACACTGAACTGAACTAAACTGAACTCTGAAAACTGGACTGACAGTTTCAATTTGCTAAAACTTCTATGTTAAGCTGTTTTGATACTATCTACATTGTAAAAGCGCTATAGAAATAAACAAATTGAATTGAATAAAGAACTGTATGCTTCTCAAGCTCTATGAGAAGTGTCATTCATGTCTTTTCAGGTGCTCTATGTCAGAAGAAAACCCTTCTGTGATATCATGTAATTTTGTTTTTGATTGTTAGCATGATGTACTGTAGGTCTATAGTTATAATAATATTAATACAATATAGTTATAATGATATTTCTACAATATAGTTATAATGATATTTATACATAATCAAACTAGTGCAACTTAAGCAGAACTAATAACATTTTTTATTTGGTTTTGAAGTTAAATATTAATTATAAAAAAAATATATATATATATAACATAAACATCTGTTGCTTTTTAATAGTTTAAGTTAATTTAATTATTTTAATTCAATTATATTAAATCTTTAAACTATGTTTTGATGTTTCACTGTTGAGTTAAACGTCTCTGATACATTGCTTTTATTATTTATCTTTATGTGATTAATCAACATTAAATGTGCGTTAGCAGGCAGTTTTTGTCATGTTCAAAATTTAATATAGGCTCCCTCAAAACCCACAGGCACACAAAAGATGGACTTCCAACATGGCTTATAATTTTGTTATAATAATAAATTAAAATTTTCAAGTGTTTAATTTGTTAACTCTGATTATTTCCAATATATGGCTTTTGTGCTTTTATAGAATAGGAGTTTTTAAACATATTCAAGGGCCTGCATAGATGGGGAGCATTTTGATTGTATGTAGTGGGCCGCTCTGGCATTTACACATTTACCCAAAAAGTAAATGAACCATATGCATAATTATAAAAATTAAGTTAAATCAATGGGTTTACTCACTTTTTAAGTAGATTCAACTAGCTGCTTTTAAGGCACATTTTTTACTTGAAGTAAATTATCACATATTCATTGTAAGGATAACGCATGTAAAATCAATCATTTTAACAACAAAATCAAAGCTATCTGAATTTCTGAATGAATTTAACTGAATAAAGTAATGACAAATTAGTGATAATTGCAATAATAACATGCAAATATATCTCTATGGCTCACCAGTTATTACTAGCATTGGTTGTAATTTCATATAACAGAAGAATTTGTAACACAACCCTTGTGGACTTAGGAGCAAGCCCTGTGGGACACCCCAGACCTCATCTGAAGCATCTATCCATTATACTTTAAAACAACACCAAAGCCAAGTCAATAACACTTCAGTTCAGCTCATTCAGAGAATGTTTTAATTGTGCCTACGTGGTACCACAGCAAATATAGCAACAGTGCAACAAACTTTCACCTCTGCTGCATTTCTTCAAACCCTCTCACATCTCCTTATTCAGCGCCCGTGGACAAGATCTGAACCTTCCCTTTTTAACCCTTCCCACTATGGAATCTCCACCAATGGGACATTTCCATGGATCAAGTGTCACTATAACAGAAAGACTTTTTCATGCGTGCATGTTTGCTGAACTTTACAGCCAGTCTCCACCAACAGGGAGCTCACTTCCTTCAGCTTTCTGAGGTAAGGGTAAAAGAGGGCATGAGTGCAGTGGATGAGAGAGCTGAAATGACAGGGATGATTGTGCATATTTGCGGGTTTAGGGAATTTCTATTAATTAACATGTGAGCTCATCAGATTTTATGGAAACTTGCGAAGTTCACTCAGCCTATATAGATACGATATAGATACATCAAAGGCATAATAACCATAATTTATGCATTGAATAAAGTTGGATGTACAGTAGAGCTGAGCAAAGTCATCTCATATCCTGATAATTATATATATATATATATATATATATATATATATATATATATATATATATATATATATATATATATATATATATGTATATATATATATATATATATATATATATATATATATATATATATATATATATATATATATATATATATAACAATACAGCATCATTTCTGTAAATTCAGTCATTTACTAGTATATATATATATATATATATATATATATATATATATATATATATATATATATATATATATATATATATATATATAGACCAAATGTATATTTCTTTTCTTTTTTTACATACATATTAAATTACATATTAAAAATGTACTCATTTCATATGTGATCATATTTCTCAGTTTGTTTAAAACTTCAATGTTGGCAAATGTTTGATTAAAAATGTAGAAATCAAATAATTATTTTTCAAAAACTAATCTTTACAAATCCAACATAAAAATAAAAATAAAGCACTGAATAAAATGCTAAATGTAAACTTTGTACTTTTAAGATTTCAACTTTCCCACAATGCCGTTATTCATGTTTCTGTCTAAATCCTTAAAATGGCGTTATTGTGCTCTTATAAATTATGAAAGTATTATCATAAACAATGTATTTTGTGACACCACAAAATAAGCATAATAGGAATAAGTGCACAATATGAAATTATATACTTTTTATTTCGTCCATACAATCTATACCGTCATAATGCACATCCTTAGCTGAACGTTGTTTAAAAGTAAATGTGCTTTAAATGTACTTTTATTTAAAGTTGAATGAATGACATAATCTATTCAGAACTGTGTCCAAATATAGAAAGGAAAAAACCTGAGCTGGGCTTTGGAAACCGGATCCTGAACAATGTTTGGGTCTATTATGTGCAGCTGTCTTGTCTAAGTCATATTATTTTTGACCTGAGATGCTTGTGGGGATCGCTCACATTCATTTTCTAATTAGTAACCATGATTTAACAGTTGATTGATTCCTTTATTTTTAAACCAATCCATCCTGTTAATTGTTTCAGGATTAGAAGTATTTTTTTTTCTTGCAATAGATCAATACATTTTAGTTAAAACCTTCAACAAAGACAATTAAAAACATTATATATTTTTAAAGTATATATAATATGTTTATACATGCCTTTATACACAAAATCTTCTAAAAGAAAGTGATATCTATCAGGCGAAGTGGGAAACAAATGGCCACATAAAAGGGAGAATGAATACTCTTCTCTTGTGTCAGCAGGTTCACAGGTCAACTAATAATAAAATGTTGTCAATGCTTTGACATAACGACTGTGAAAAAACTGTGAATCATAGGAGAATACTATAATCAAAAATAAAAATATATAATTAATATTCTGGTATCCCATCAACTTAACTTTGGACTGAATATTTGCATTTTATATCCCTGGACAAAAAGCCGCACACTGCAAAAAATGCTTTTCTTGTGTAGATGTTTTGTCTAGTTACTAGTTCAAATATCTAATATTTCAATTATCTAAATATCTAATAATTCCTAAATCAAGATTTTCTAGACAGTCAAAAAATAAAGTTTTAAATATTTTCAACAATTTTCAATTAAGTGAGTTTTCCCTTAAAACAATGGGGTGAGCAAAATAATCTAAAAGAAAAATTACTATTGTGCTTACCCCAAACTGCAAAAAAATACCTGTTTTACTTAGATTTTTAGTCTTATTTCTAGTCCAAATATCTAAAAAATCTTAAATCAGGAAGAATATTCTAGACAAGCACAACGTGTTGTCTTGTTTTAAGGGTAATATGCTAAAATTAAGTGAGTTTTCCCCTAAAATAAGCAAAATAATCTGCCAGTGGGGTGAGAAAAATAATCTTATGTCAAAAGGAAAAGCAAGATTATTTTGCTTACTCCATTAGCAGATTATTTAGCTTGTTTTAAAGAAAGAATCACTTAATATTGGCATATTATATCTGAAAACAAGACATTATGTTTAGCTTGTCTAGAATATTCTTCTTGATTTAAGAATTTTTAGATATTTGGACTAGAAAGAAGATAAAAATATAAGTAAGAAAAGCAATTTTTGCAGTGCATTGGCAGATTCATTCATTCACTCATTTTCTTTTCGGCTTAGTCCCTTTATTAATCAGAATGAACCGCCAACTCATCCAGCTTATGTTTTACGAAGCGGATGTCCTTCCAGCCACAACACAACACTGGGAAGCCATTGGCAGATTATTTTCCATACTTTTCAATTAATTCTGGTATATTATCTCTTAAAAAATAAATTTTCTGCTTGACTTTTTAGATATTTGCTAGAAACAAGACAAAACCTCTAAGACAATCTTTTTTTTGTAGTGCAGTTAGCCAACATTAAGGGGTCAACATTGAAAGGAAGGATATATATTGTAATGATTATTATAATGACAATGTTTTGTGCATTATTCTTTTAGTCTCAAAGTCCACTTTCACCATGTCAGACACAGAGGACATGTACGTATCAGAACATTTCTTGGTTATAAAACATAATTCTGCATTAACTGGATCATAATAAGAGCACTTATAGCATGTTAGTGTCTTATTTATTTGTTTTTCTTTTTTTTTTCTTTACAGTGAGCAGCATTTCGAGGGTGAGTACATTTTCCAGTTTAATCTTATTTTTATTTAAGTAATGCAAATATTTGTTATCAGTATCAGTTTTCCCTACTCATTGTTCATTCATCTTCATTCTTCTTGTATTACATGGCACTGTCATTGTGCAAAGTGTGGTTTTATTACCCAGAAAGTTAAAATTAAATGACATTTGCTTTGCATATATCATACATTATGACTATTTACATTTATTTTAAATGTTTATTTGAAGCACACAGTTACATTTTTTAATACAGTTCGACAATTTGCATTTGGCATACAATACGCTGATTTCCATTTTTTAAAAAGGTTCATTTAAAGCACACAGTTGGTTAAATGTTTAATTACAATTTGCCGATTGATGGTTATTAGAAAAAATGTACAGGCCTGTTTCTGAGTGGTCCTCAGCCAGGAGTTAGGAGCCACTAGGGAGCTTCACTTCTAAGAAAACAAGATGATTTAAACAGTACAAAATAATTTTAAAACAAGTTAATGATTTAAGCACACATCATGGCTTATTTCAATTGATTGCTTCATTAACCAGTTACAGATCCACCTGTTTTGGAAAATCTTGAAATGTAAGAGATTTATTTTTTCTAGACCTGAAAAGAATTCATTTAAAATGTTACAATGATTACAGTCTTTTCTAGAAGGTCTTGTAAATACTTTTACACTACTACTGCCAGTAATAATAATAATAATAATAATGAATTAGGTGATGCAGTGGCGCAGTAGGTAGTGCTGTCGCCTCACAGCAAGAAGGTCGCTGGTTCGAGCCTCGGCTGGGTCAGTTGCCGTTTCTGTGTGGAGTTCGCATGTTCTCCCTGTGTTCGCATGGGTTTCCTCCGGGTGCTCCGGTTTCCCTCACAGTCCAAAGACATGCAGTGCAGGTGAATTGGGAAGGCTAAATTGTCTGTAGTTTATGAGTGTGAGTGTGTGTGTATGGATGTTTTCTAGAGATGGGTTGCGGCTGGAAGGGCATCTGCTGTGGCGACCCCAGATTAATAAAGGGACCAAGCCGAAAAGAAAATTGATGAATGAATGAATCATGAATTATTAACAAATAATCAATTCAGCAATAATTAAACAAACAATTAAACATGCTTTCTATTACCAAAATACCAGAAAAATCCCCTTTCTTATGAGGGGTCAAAAACCAAACTTGATCGAGGATGGTGCGCCGAAGGTAATTATACCAAACTTGGTGTTTGATGATTTCCTAATTTATATATTATTTTAAAATAACTAGAAAACAATGCTTTGTATTAACTAATGCAGTATATGTTTTTAAATTTTAATAATGAACATATTACAGCAAAAAACAATCCCATTTATAACAGAATCGAGCTAGTCAAGCTGCACCTGTTTTTTTGCCTTGATTCGCTCGTCGATATCTTCTGCATTGTTCTTTATCAGCATGTAAATTTTTAAAAATCAGATTCATTTACAGAATTTAATTGAAACATTTATTTTCAGTTTGCTTTTTGTATAGCTCAGGAATAAAACAAACAAAAAAAGTTATGTTCAAATAGAAATTATGATCTCTGTTAAAGGCATTTGCCCCAACCCTCCCCATCATTCTTATGTGGGATGGTGGGCCAAATTAAAGATTACCATGGGCCAACTCTAGTTTGGAAATTTCTGCCATATACAATAGTTGATAATAATGAAGGAAAGTGGGTTGAATACAGATTTTAGCTTCTTAAAAAAGTAGTCTGATGTCTCCTCCTAGTGGACAACATATACAATTTCACCCTGCTATTCAAGGGTGACAAATTGGAGCAAGAGTGCAAGAACCAAGAACTGCACTGATTGGCTTGAAGCTTTATTTACTAGATATAACTGGGACAATGCTATCCACAAATCAGACTGGCTTAAGTAATGTTACAATACACAGTTACCTAATATTTTGACTGTGTACAATCGAAACGGATCCTCGATTTTTTAGGACAAGCTGCTGTTCAAAACATCTGAAAAAATAATCTGCACTAAAACAGAAACTAGTGCTGTTACAATACTGTAATTTCTATTTTCAATAAGAAACCATCAAACATTTTCATATTTGTTTACCATATTGGTATTTGGTTTACCATTTTTTAAACCACAAGGGTATATTTGCACAACGTTATGGGCACAAGTGTAACAAGTCAATATTTCAAATGTTTGAATACTGATGTGTTAATTTAGTAACATTGATTTCTCAATAACATGATCTCATTTTCACTCCCAATACAGAAGAGAAGCCAAAGTTCAAGTAAGCATTTTGAAATCAATATTGAATAAAATTATTTGTTTTAAGATATTTTGCTCACTGTGATTAATTCACTGCAGGCCAACAGCCCCTAAAATCCCAGATGGTGAGAAAGTGGACTTTGATGTAAGAATTTTCTTTATCTTTGAAATCATACACTCCTCGAACAGCCAAGTATTTGACAGCAAAGTAATTAGATTGTTCCCTGTGTGCCTGAATGCAGGATATTCAGAAAAAACGTCACAACAAGGATACACTTGAGCTGCAGTGCCTCATTGATGCTCACTTTGAGCACAGGCAGAAGGAGGAGGAGGAACTCATCGCTCTCCGGGAGAGAATTGTGAGTGAATGTCAAGCCAATTCGGTAACACTTTACTTGAAGGGGTGCTCATAAGACTGATATTAAATGTTCATAATGATGACATGTCATGAATGTGAAGGAGATTGTATTGTTATGACATTTTAAATGTAAAGATGAAATTGTTTGCTATGACAACTTGACATACAAATACACCACAACCTTTGTTGTCTTGCTCATGACAACTTGACATTACCAAGACAGAATAACTTGTCATAAATCTGTCATAAACATGACTGTCATGAAGCCATTATAAATCTGAGTTTCATAATAGCGTACTTAATATTTTTTTGACCTCAACTATGGTGATACAGGCTGAATTTGTCATTAAAATATAATTAAATATGAATGATGCTGTTAAATATTATTTGACAAAATAATATAATGAGATATTTTAATGACAAACACGGTTTGTTCCACTAACAATGTAATCAGATCAAATAAATATATATAAAATTATTTTAAAACAATTTCACAAGTGTTGTTTAATGAAGAGCAGATTTTTTTTAGTTAATAGGTTTAATAAATAATTTCTGATAGCTCTTTTTTTTATCTTTGATATGATGTGCATAATATTTTTCTACTTATTTTGCTAGATACTAAACAGCTTAAAGTGCAATGTGAAATCTCAAATAGTGGTCCTTCTGTGGCACTGCTAAGAAGCCTCCTTTTAGAGCCTGGCCTGATCCTCACAATAAGTTGTAAATGTAAACGATAATATGTCTGAACAGGAAAAGCGCAGATCTGAGAGGGCGGAGCAGCAGAGGATTCGAACTGAGAAGGATAAGGAGCGTCATGCGAGACGTGAGGTATGAAACACTGACTTCTGAATCCAGTAAATGTACATAGGCTAATCTAGAAAAACACTGATGCGGTTTCTTGGTGGCTTCACAGGAGGAGAGGTTGAGAAAGGAGGAGGCAGATGCTAAGAAGAAGGCAGAGGAAGATGCCAAGAAAAAATCAGCTCTGTCCGGTATGGGCTCCAACTACAGCAGCTATCTGCAGAAGGTGAGCTCTGTTTATACCTCACAAATAGGAATGCTCGCCACGACTAATTTCATTGATGCTTAAACTGAAATTTGGTTAATATTTAGTTTCTATTATATTGGTATTTGACAACAACAATACCATTTAGTCGATTAGCCTTGTTCAAATGAAGCACAGAGATTTAATTGAATCAGCTGTAACTGACACCACAGGCTCAATTGTATTTCAGGCTGACTCTAAGAAAGGTGGCAAGAAACAGACAGAAAGAGAAAAGAAGAAAAAGATCCTGGCTGAGAGACGCAAACCCCTCAACATTGACCATCTCAATGAAGACAAACTGAGGTGAGTTTTACTGCTGTTAAAGTAGCCTGGTAAAATGTCAGGATAGGTCTTAGGTCTTTGTCATCAACTTCAGGGACAAAGCACAAGAGCTGTACGAGTGGATCAAGACTCTGGAATCTGAGAAATTTGAACACATAGAGAGGCTGAAGAGACAGAAGTATGAGGTAATAAAACGGACATGACAGAAAATAGGACACATTAAGATTTGCAGTATCTTGAAGTATCAGTTTTAATTCTGACGTCAAACCTCATGTTCATCAGGTTACTACACTGCGCAGGAGAGTTGAGGAGCTCAGCAAATTGTAAGTTTCATGAATGCCAAAGCGCCCTCTGTTGTGCATGGCCTGAATGTGATGGATTCAGTGTGTAAGAGTTCTCAAGTAGAAATATGGTGCATATATATATATATATATATATATATATATATATATATATATATATATATATATATATATATATATATATATATATATATATATATATATATATATATATGCTGTGTTTGTAGCAGCTATAAATACATCAGATATTATGACAGTAGTTCAAGCCTGTTTTGAACAACCTATGCTCAGCATATATAAGTACTCCCCTCACAAGTCTATCTTTTAAATAAACATTTTTTATTAAATACAAATTTTAAAAAGAGGAAAAATCAAGAGAAAAAAAATTGTTTAAATATTGTAGGTTGTATTTTTTTGCGATATTTAGCATGAGTTTAACTGTATTATCTTTCAATTTCTAAATATTTTTAGTGACTAAAATATTATTTTAATAAATATGTCTGTTTAATAAATATGTTCTGTTTAAATGCACCAAAATACATTGCCTATATTCACTGAGAAATTGATAAAAATTTTAATTTTGAAAATGGGGTGTACTTAATTATGCTGAGCACTGTATGTGCATGCCATGGTGTGAAGTAAATAGAAATCTATTTTGTTCACTTTTTATTCACTCTTGCACTGCAGCAGCAAGAAGGGCGCCGCCGCTCGTCGCAGAAAGTAAGTGCATCGCCCCGCAGACCAAGACCACCAGAGTGATGAAAGATACCCGCAAACCGTTGATCAACCTACTCTCCCTCATCTTCAACTAGTTCCTTTATATGCCATGTAAATAAAGCGTGAAAACCTTACGATCATTAACCATGGTTTTATTATTGTAAGATTTATAATAGAATTGACGGACTGATGTGTTTGCTAAACTACAATGGCTAAAGTGTGACAGAATTTTAATTTGTGGTTACCAGTTTAAAAACCATAGTTCTCATTAGGGACTTTTGTTCATACCACAACGCCAATAAAGGTTTTGTTTTTTGTTTTTAGATGTTGTCTTCCCAGGCCTTCTCTTTTTAATTCCACAACCAGTGCATCCTATTGCATGCAATTTAAGTTGATGTGGGTTGTTGCTGCATCTCTAGAATATTATGGTTAAGAAAATCACGGAGAATTTGCGAGTTTTTTTGCACTATTCTTTCTTTCTTTCTTTCTTTCTTTCTTTCTTTCTTTCTTTCTTTCTTTCTTTTTTATATCACGGTGTCCAGTAATGGGACACTGTCTTTTATAACCACGAGATGTAAAAGCGATAAAGAAATTCATCCTCCCTCAGTTATACCAACGAAAAAGCCCTAGTTTTTATCTCAAACAAACAAATGTGAGATTGCGGTGCCAATTCAAACGTTTCAACAAAGTTGTGAGCTTTAAAGCCATTTTAAACCTCATTTATTTTAGTGTACAAACAAGGGAAATATTCTGTTGAAATGAGTCACAGATTATTCTATCAATACGTTTTTTTTCTCTCTCTTAAATGTGTAAAAAATGTTGCTGGAACAACTTGCGTCTATACATGTCTTCTTTTAAACAGATTTTTTAAAATCTTTAATAGTCTGATCATTAAGGCTAGATAGGTATAAGCTATGTTATGTGGGTTAGAAAAACTTATTACATGTTACTCATGATGATGCTGAGTCAGACCAATGAGCTAAAAAATCAGGAAAATAGGCTGTGTCGGTGACATATGGTGCGTGAAGCTCAGTACACAAGATGGTGCTATTGGCATGTCTTCAATGTCCAATTTTATTATTCGTCCAAGTTGCATGGAAAAGATTTCTTAAAATAATAAATTTCAATAAAATCAGTCATTTTTGTCCAAAATCCAAACGCGGAATCATTTTATAATTAGCCTAGACCAATAAAGGAAACATTATGAACCTTAAAAGTTTTTGCATAATACAATAAAACTGCACAAAACTGAGTTCTTAAAAGAACTTAAAGATTATACAAGATTATTTTCAAAATACTAAACCTCTTATTCTTTTGAAGAACCTTTTGAACAGACTTGTAAAGGCAATCACGCTTCTTCATCCAAATAACCATTTTTACATCTTAAAAAAAGATTTTTACATCTTGTTATTATTATCATTATTATTATCAGCATCATCATCATTATTATTATTATTGTTATTATTATTATTATTATTATTAAGTTATTATTGCAATCTATATATGGTTCTGTGAAGAACCTTTACTTGTGTGAGAACTTTCAATAAAAAAGATTATTTATAGTGAACGGGAAAATATTTATCTTTTGTAAATGTTCATTGAACAATTAGCCTATAAACTACATTGAATTGTTCAGGGAAAATAATATTCTGCTATTTTATCACAGCGAAAGCATACTTTTGGTACTTTAAGACGTCTGTTTATTTGAATTGAACCTGTTCGTGCTGCTGAACGCGTAATCATTTTATGAAAATGATTAAGCGTCGAAATAGAGACCAAACATTTTATCTTCTTATAAAATGTCCAGAGATGTATAAAGTACTAGAGACCCAGACTTAAGTAAAAGTACAAGTACTCTATCAAAAAGTGACTTGAGTAGAAGTAAAAGTGCTCTTTAAGTACCATACTTAAGTGGAAGTACTAAAGTATTCAACATTTTTGTACTTAAGTATTGCAAGTAGTTTATTTCAAAATTTACTACTCAAGTACTGAAAGTAAAAGTACAAGTATTGTGTAATGTAGTTATTAAAGAATGCAGTCAAAAGACATCATATTGTTTTGTTTATTTTAAATCTCTTTTTTGGGGGCACGTCATTAAGCAGAACGAAAAGAAACATGACTTGCAATACTGTTTTTCTCTCACGCTTGAACCACAGATCTGACAGATTATAACAGCTTTAACACACACCTTTCAAAGTTGTGTGTCACAAAAACAGTCCATAATCCACTCAAAACACTATTGAAACCCATTTTTGGAGCACAATTTACTGGTTGTAAACGCTGTAAACGAACGTTCTTATTCACTTGATTTTGATTTTATTGTAAAAAAAAGAAAACCTGTATATTACTGTATTAAATGAAAATCTGAAATATTTTATGGCTTATGGCTATGATTTAGTATTCAAAAATGTTTCATTTTGATTGTTTTAATTAAATTGGTCTTAAACTTCATATTTTTATAGTATATTTATTCATTCTGGTACTTTTACCATAAACCAACATCTCAACCATTTGGTAGAGGCTGATATTTTAGAAATTATGGGATGTGTTGGGGGAAAATGTATTGATTGTGTTAACTAGCGACATTAGGAGTTAAGAAATGCAATAAATAAAAAAATTCTATTGGTTTTTTTTTTCTTGGTGTGACAGTTAAATGGTTACTTGTAATAAAATTGTGTCCTTTAATACAGCAGTAATATATATGAACTGTACCCTTAATTTGACCCGTTCAAAGAAAACACTCTTTCTGAATGTATCAAACAAAACTCATACACAGAAGACAGCATGAGCATTTATAGCAAATAAACAAATGTAAATATTCTCTCGCCTGCTTTTTAAACGCTGACAGGCGAGGTCTTAGACCCCTTAGATTGGTTATTGTCTTCACCTTCTCAACAGAAAGGGCTGCTATCGGCTTTAGAAATGAAAGCGTTGTTCACTGATGGCGGGAAGAACAGCCGCGGTTACAGTCTATGTATGTATAATACGCGGTTATCACACAGGTAATCTATAATAGACACAGTGGAGAAAACTTGCACCTCATACACGCCCAGGTCTGGATCCACAGGTATCGCTTTAACAGCCAAGAGGAGATGAAACTCCTTGTTACCTCACAAACAGGCCAGCGGGTCAAATGTCCAAAGTGAGAGAGGCAGAGATGGAGTCTCACAACATTTCTCTGTAGTAGTGAAATAGCGGCTCGTGTGCTGTGCCGCCTTCACTCGCCCTCGCGCCTCTGTCCTTCGCCATAGTATTGCGACACCGCACATAGGAGATAAATGACGTCAGTACGTAATAACCCGTTATGATCTATTACTGAACCGATATTGACCATTTTGACACCTCTAGTAACGAGTAACGATGCAGCTCATAAAAAATCTATCGGAGTAAAAGTATTAAACTCATCGAAAATATGTACTTAAGTAAAAGTGGAAGTAGGAGAAAAAAACAATACTCCAGTAAAGTACTGATACTGCCTTTTAGTACTTAAGTACAGTAGTGAAGTAGTTCTACTTCGTTACTATACATCTCTGAAAATGTCTGTACCCTCAGTCCAACATAAATAAAATTCTATAACACACTTTTGTGTTGTAGTAAACGGCTAATTGATTCAATTAGATTACTTTGTTTAACGTGCAATAATAATCAAACAAATAAGCTGGATAATTTAATTGTTCTAGGAACTCAAAGGTTTCAGATTCTCCGGAACAACATGTAAACCTTTATAATCTTATTTTAAAATTGCGTAATTTGTCTTCTTTATTGTGGTATCACTTTTAGTTACAACCTCGTGAAATTGGGTATGAAACTGAATTGTAGGCCTGTTTATTTTGTCACGCAAAACCGATTTGATTTGAACAATTGATATAACACATGTAAATGTTTAAACATCCAATAAATCACAAAAATATCACATAGATATTCCAGTATAAATAGTTATTTTATTAATCCGACATTCACTCGTTTAAGAAGTATAAATATAAAGTTTAACACAAGACACAACAAACTAGTGTTTCAAACAGGCATCATTAAATACAATAATATGTTTGTTCGTTTTCGTCGCTTTAACAAAACAGATCTTATTTACACATTTACAAAAATGGTCCTGCTATTCGTATCTGGATTACGATTTTTTTCCGTAAATAATTAGGAAAATAAAAGGTGATGATGACAGAAAATATATTCACAAAGGGAAAAAATATGGTCACATTTTCACGTGGATATAATAATATAAATAAGCTTAGTTAAGAAACTCACTTCTGATGGTCTGCTGAGTCTTTCTCATATTGGAATTACATTTTCCACAGCATAAAGAAAAAAAGGAAGAAAAAAAGAAAGAAAGAAAGAAAGAAAGAAAGAAAGAAAGAAAGAAAGAAAGAAAGAAAGAAAGAAAGAGAAGAAATCTTCCAGTAGTGGATCAAAAGTCTTTTTTGTCGTTTAAGATCGGATTCGCCTTTTTCTGCTTAAAGTTTCTTGATTCAGATTGTCTCTTTCAATTTGTTTTGAAATGTTGCGGATTTTTAAAGCACTTGATAAATGGTTTCCTGAGCCTGCTGTTGAGGGCAGCTGGTCGGGGACGGTACGGTGGTCCCGGTGTCACTCAGGACAGACCCCTCATGCGGAGAACACGGGCTCCCTTCGTGCCCCTCCGGTACTGACAGCACGGGACATGCAGGAGTCTCTGTAGAAATTCGCTCCACGATGCTGGACAGACAATCCAAACTCGACACTACTGAGTTTTTATTATTCCGTGCGTCAGCTATAAAAAACAAATAAACAGACAGGTTTTTAAGTTTTTAACTTAAATGAAATTATTGACAATGAGAATTTAGAAACATAATAGTTTGAACTGGTTCAGATGAAGAGTTTAACTTTGCATAATAGTTACAAACATTATTTAACCAATTTTTGTTTTTATTTATTTATTTATTTATTTTATTTTATTTAATTTTTTTGTGAACTTACCATTTGGTGTGTCATTGAAGTAAGAGCTGTCATAGCTGTTCCGTCTTCTCGTCTGACATGTTGGGCCCATAAAATCCATCTAGAAAACGAAAAGACAATTTAATTTAATTTATTTTAAAAGACAATTTAATCTGCAAACACATGAGATAAAATATTTACACGCACTCTTTCATGAATTCCATCTTTCTCTTGAATGTTGAAAAATAATCTCAGCTAAATTATCCTAAAGTCCAAAATCAGTGCAAAAACAGCATACATTGTCCAAGTAAACACTAAACGATTTATGAATTAACGGCATCACAATTATACTGTAGCTGCAGTATTTAAAGCTTCAGTATGTAAAATAAGTTTCTCACCATGCCATCAGAGCAGTTAGATCTCGGACTGGAAGCATCAGAGTCTCCACTGTAATGTTCCAGAACGGGGTAGTAGTTTTCCTCTTGGCTCCTGAGCAGCGCCTGCAGAGACTCGATATAACTTATGGCGTTTCTCAGAATCTCCACTTTGGGCAGCCTCTGGTTCGGGTTGGTGGACGTGCACCTTTTGAGGGTCTCGAAAGCGTCGTTGACCTTGCTCAGTCGCCTCCTCTCTCTCATGGTGGCGGCTTTGCGACGATCAGCATTGGTAGTTTTTCTCTTGCAAGCTTTGCATGCCCACAGTAGGCACCTGCCGGCCTGATGATGCCCACTGGGCGCCCTCACGTGCTCGTCCTCGATGTGGTGATGCTCGTCGGGTTTGAGCAGGCTCACGTGAACGAGCCTGGGGTCCAGGTCTTCAAAGAAGTGCATGTCGTTGGTGTTAAAGCAAGGGTCGTCGTAGAAATCATCAGCTGATGGGATGGGGAAGGGGATATCCGACAACTCCATCTTTTTTGTGTTAAAGTTTTAATAAACAAGATATTTAATTGAATATTTCCAAAGTAGTAAATTTGTAAAAAATAAAAATAGGAATAGTAAGACAAAGTCCTTCAGATCCCGAAATAACGTATATTTCAAGACTACAGTCTAAAATTCGCAGGTCCTCGTAGGGTTTCTTTGCTTGTACCCCTCAGGTACTTCTTGCTGGTGAAAGATCAGGGCCTGATAATAAACAGGCCAGCCTGTCGGGGGAAGTCCTACAGACGACAGACTGACCAATGAACATGTGCGATAACAAGGGGGCGTGATTTTGACAGCATGTAGCTAATGATGGTGTCATAAAAATGTTAGAATGATAAATTCCCCTTAGAAATAATATAAAGAAGTTTTATTCGCGCGTATACCGAATTAAATTCATGTCTACTTGTTTATTTTCCATCAAATTTCAGTTTCACAATAAAATTTAAGCATGATCTTGCTTTTATCTTTGCTTATTAATGAAAATAAACACCCAGTGCAATTGGTTTCTACTTTCTAATGAATACATTTCTAATTAATTTATATAATTTATTTGTGCTGAGTTTGATAAAACGGATAATTCAGTAACAGAAATACCCTAACAACAGAAAACAAACATTTAAAGTGTTGTTTTATTATTATGTGTTTTTTTGTTTTTTTTTTGTTTTTACTTCTTCATGGACATTTTTTTTCCTCATAGCGCTGCATCGAAAATGTTTAAAAAAATGTGAGTAATAAATACTTCAAATCTAATACTTTTAAATACACACAAACATTCACACGTTTAACAACTTAGCATTACATTATGAATGCTATTCAGTTCATGATGTTCAGAATGCACAGATAAAGGTCGCTTGATCAATTTAGGTATGGAATATTTTTTAATGAAATACTGGAAGTAAACTTACATTAAACGTATAATAAAATATAGTAAACAAGTCGCAATGAAGAAAATTACATTTCGTTATTATTATTATTACTTTTTTTTCCAAGGGACACTTTGATTATTAATTTATTTGGTTATTTACCATGATCAGTCTATCAGATGAAGTAAATGTATTTAAGTATTTATTCTTAATGCGGCCCATTTTATTTAGCCTTCTTTGCAATAGCTGCTAGACAGTCTCAATAACAGTTCAACAAAAGGGGGCGTTAAAGAGCCAGATGAAACTTCTATTTTCTTCAAAAGCCCCAAATAAATCTTTAGCTAGAATCCAGGCTGCTGAAATTGGATCAGCAATATTTTATATAAAAATATATATTTAAACATTTTTTGAAAAATAACAGCAAAGTAGAAAAAATAACTGACGTCATTATATTAAGAAAACAATTTTCCTGTTTCCTTTTTCAATGTTATATATAACATGTTATAAAATAATAAGAAAAAATAAGCAATGGCATATATAAACATGTTTATTAAAACCAGTTACACAATAGAGTTCATACAACATTTCAAATAAGTTTGAAATTAATATATATATATATATATATATATATATATATATATATATATATATATATATATATATATATATATATATATATAAATATTTTGAATTTATTATATGTAAAAATTTAATTCAAACATATTTGATTTTCAATTACAAAAGGCACATTTTATTGGCATTAAAAATGACATTTATAGTATTTATTTTATATTAATAGTATTTACATTTGGAGTGACTTGTTACATAGGTCAAAGACAAGATGCGCTATTTTGGTGTGCACATCAACTGAAAATTTAATACATTATTTTATATAGCTTTAGTACAAATTAAAGTATTTATTTTAAAGGGATAGTTCACGTTCCAAAGCTTTTCTCTTTTGAAGACAATGTTATTTTGAAAAAAGTTAAAACCTTTAACAATTGACTTCTATAGTATTTGTACAACAAAATTGTGTTCATCAAAAGAAAGAAACCCATAAAGGTTTATAACCACTTAAGGGTGAGTAAAAAGTGAGTAAATAAAATTTTTTAGATGAACTATCCCTCTAATGAACCTCCTTCAAATAACTGTTGCTAAAATGCATCTTGTGAAAATTGGGTAAAGCATAGTGAGATGAAGGATAGTGGCAAAAACATATAAAATTTGCAAATTAACAGTTAATTGGGGTCAGTGTGATCACACATTAAGACATAAAGGAGTAATTTAATGTCATCAACTAATTTCAGCTGTAAATATACATGACAAGACGTTATGGTGTATGAACTACCGTTACACTTCAGTCTTCTGTAAATATATGGTAAAATGTATATGGTAGACATTTATTTGACAACTTACTTGACCAATAACATAATCTGTCTCAATCTGTTCATTCAATATATAATGCTTTCTAAATGAACACAAGTCTAAGCTATCGTCAGGTTCTCTTGTAGCTGGTCGATGAGGAACTCGCCAAAGCCAGCAGTGCTGTCATCGGTGCAGCCCACTCTGCGAGCGTTGGTCAAGAGGTCGCCTACGAGCTTGACCTTTTGGATGAGGGGTTCAATGAACTGACTTTTGATTACACTGGCAGTGTGTGGATCGTCGTGCTCATGAGCCAGATGATTAATCTCCAGCATGACACTCATCTCCTCCTTCCACTGGTTAAGCATGATCTCCAGAGCAGGAAGAACAGCACACACCTGTTCAGTGCCAGGCCTCTGTGCACAAACACACAACAATTCATCAAGCTAATGTTATCAGTTCAAAAAACAGCTGTTTGTTTAAAAATGTACAAAAAATTACTAATGCAAATGTTACATAATGTATATTTAAAGGGACAGTTCACCCAAAAATTTAAATAAAAACCCTAATTTATTCTCCCTTGCGTGGTTTTAACTGTTTTTCTTTCTACTGCTGAACACAAAAGAAGCTATTTCAAAGGTAATTTTTTTTAGATGTTATTATCAGTATGTCTATAAGCTAGTGTGCTCCAAAGCTGTGACAAAATTCACATTTAGAAGATATAAACATTCAAAGATTGTTATTTGTCACTTCTGCTTAAATGGATCAACTTTTTTTGACATCACATCACTTCAAATTCTCATCAAATCTTGACCAACCAAATTCTCTCTAGTATGTGACATGTCCCGCCTCCAAGACATTGCTCATTTGCTTTTCATTTGATGCTCTTCATTTTAACCAATCTCAATGGCAGACCTGTGAAAAAAATGAAACATTGGCTGTTTTTTTTAAGCGAGGAGCTACCATATATCCTGCCCTGTTTTCATGTTTCAGTTGAGAGTATGGCAAACATAAAAAATACACATTTCAAAACACTTCACAAGATCTTTAAAGAATGCTGGTTGCTGGCACCTATTGACTTCCATAGTAGGAGAAATAAGTAATATGGAAGTCAATTGGAAGTCCTTTTATGTGAAGCTGCTTTGACACAATCTACATTGTATAAGCGCTATACAAATAAAGGTGAATTGAATTGAACTGAATTGAAATTGTTGTCAGATATCAGCATTTTTCTAAATATCATCTTTTTTCAACAGAAGAAAGGATGGATGTACTATTTTGGATGTACTATACCTGTAAACATATCATATTATTTAAAAGTTTGCTCATTTAGTTTGAAGGTCAATAGGATGTGAATCTAAGGTCAGGAAACATGTTATTTTCTTGAATTTAATGCAGATTTACCTCTTTAATTAGTGTCTGAAATGGTTGGTTCAGGTATCCAGACTCTCTAAACCCCTCCTTTGTCTCACAGTATCCTCAGCTCTGATTGGTCAGAGGGCCCAATCTGTTGTGATTGGTTTAAATAATCTAATTTAAACAGTGCTTTTGCCGAGAACCTTTGGATTTATTTTGGGCTTTACAAAAAAGAAGGCTACATTTTCAGGCAAACAAGTCATTAGAATAATTATTAAATGTTAGCGAATGTTACCATAGTGACATAGTACATTTTGCATGTATATCGTGCATTTAGATGACGCAGTAGGGAAGTAGGTAGTGCTGTCGCCTCACAGCAAGAAATTCGCTCGTTCAAGCCTTGGCTGGGTCAGTTGGCGTTTCTGTGTGGAGTTGGCATGTTCTCCCCATGTTCACGTGGGTTTACTCCAGGTGCTCCGGTTTCCCCCACAGTCCAAAGACATGTGGTACAGGTGAAGTAGGTAGGCTAAATTGTCCGTAGTGTATATGTGTGTGAATAAGTGTGTATGTTTTTCCCAGTGATGGGTTACAGCTGGAAGGGCATCCGCTGCATAAAACAAATGCTGGATAAGTTGGCGGTTCATTCCGCTGTGGCGACCCCTGATTAATAAAGGGACTATTCATTCAAAAGAAAATGAATGAATGATTGAATGCATCTTGCATTTATGTTGTATTTCATTTCATTAGCATAAATTTATGCAATTGTTGTTTCTCAAATGTTAAAAAAACATCTAAAATGAATACGTGTCAAGTTGAGTAGAATATTTGCCAAATTTTAATTAAGCTCAATTTAACAAAAACAGCACACAGTTGTTTCCAATAGTGCACAAGCATCATCCATGTTGGATGACCGGATAACAAGGTGTTCAAAATCGCTGCTGATGGACCCTCACCAGCCTCAGTCCAGATCAATTTTACACGAGTCATAAAATCGGGGGAAGTGTGGAAAAAAAAACTGAAGAGAAGACAGTGTAAGGTGACAGCAGTACGGGTGCCATGGAATTCATCTGGAACTACAATTAATGCACTGTCCTTCCGCCTTCACATTAATCTCTCCAATTTTCCGGAACTCATGGAAACGTATACCCTAACACGCATTAAAGGGGAGATTTCTGCAAAGCCCCCCACTGGTTTATCCCAACCTTTCTCTTTTTCTCTGCCCACCATCCCCCTATGGAGTGCTGCCCCATACAGACAGGAGAATAGGAACTTAAGTTTTTTTGGGGGGAAAAAAAGTCTCTTGTTTATAACAATGTTTTAATAGAGTCACAGTTTTTACTATTTGGCAATTCTGAAATTGTCATAAAAAATTATAAATTACTAAATGCCTTAATGAAATAAATGAACAATATAGGTCACTGATACAAACTCACATTACTATATTAAAAGTCATCTTGATTATGTTTGGTAAGTCTGTAATAAAGTTCATGTGCTAATTAATAACACACCTTTGTTGCTGTGTGAAAAGCTTGAAACAAAACCCAAAAACACGATTTTCCTCAAGGAGTCTGTTTTTGCATTGAAAATCTAAAGCATGATGTCACGCATGCTTCCGGGAGCCCTTCTTTATTTCTATGACAGATTCAAAGAACACTTAAAAGCATAGCTCAACCCAAAATTAAAATCTACTCACTATTTACTCAACTTCAGGTGGTACCAAACCTTTATGAGTTTCTTCATCTGTTGAGCACAGAAGGAGATATTTTGAACAATGCTATCCATTAGCATGCATTTTCAAAATATCTTCTTTGGTGTACGACCCAAGAAAAAAAAACTCAAACAGATTTGGAACAAGTGGAGGGAGAGTAAATGATGACAGAATTTTCATCTTAGGGTGAACTATCGCTATAAAATGCTCAGTATATGCCTATATAACCTTAAGATTAATTTGAAATAATAGTTTGTTTAAATCTCTATAGGGAACTCATTGAAATAAACATTGGGAAATCCCTGGAGTGTTACTGGAGGTTACTACAAGACTTACGTACCAGTATGACTATAATTGTAATCAATGACAATGAAGTTACAATGGTTCGTCACCCAATAAAGGAATAACCGATTTAATTTTTCCTGGGTTTTGTCTCACCATAGCCCCTAAGTGAAGTTTATTTATAAACTAATTTCGAGAAGATCACGTGCTTATGATTGCTAGCGCTTGGATCCGCTTTATCCAATTCTCAATGCACCAATCAGACGACTCCTAAGCTACTACAAATACCCTGGGCAGGGGCGCAACTGCACATTTACTGAGGGGTATGCGGGATCAAGTTTTGCGCCCCCACCCCCTAAGAGTTTACGTATAACAAAATTTGTGAGGATGCAGGGCTAACCAAGACCACACATCTAAACACACACAATACAAACAAAAATAAAAGAAGTCCATAGACAAGTGTTCTGGCTGTAAACAATATTTTATAACAAATACATTTTACAAATCTGAACAAGTAGTGGTAAAAGTTCAATTAATTTCTTCTTAATTTCCTTCCTAAATGATTACTGCACTTTAACACGCCTTGCTTTTGTACTTGCCCATTTGTCAAGTATTTCATCAAATGAGGTTGACCTTGCTAGATTGTTTTCAATGGAGATGATTGCAAGCTGTGACAAGCGGTCATTGTGCATAGTTGAACGAAGGTATGTTTTTATAAGTTTCAGTTTGCTGAAAGATCTTTCTGCAGAGGCAACAGTTAGTGGCATTGTTAGGAAAACTCTTAATGCCACTGTTAAATTTGGGAAGACCTTGTCAAGATTTTCCTGCTGAATAAAATTCAGCTTGTCAATTGCTCTTGTGTGCCGTTTGAGGATTCGGCTTGCAGGGTAGATTTCCTGAATGATGTCTCTTGAAATGTCACTTGTTGTAAGTGCATATCTTGTTACAGATTCTTCCAGTTCTTCTTTTGTCATAGTGTTCATTTTGATTAAAAAACTAAATTTGTCTGAGACATGACCAATATTTTTGAATCTGTCACTAAGTTCTTGGATTGCTGTGTCAACAATTACATTAAAAACGTTACACCTAAATTGCTTTTCAGGGTGTTCATCTTCGCTGCTATGTCTGGTTTCATCATGGAATCTTTTCCGTTTGCAGAGCCGTTTCCTTCTGAACTCTGTGCTCGCGTCGACTTCAGTTGCCATTTTGCGTGCTACAGACATGGATTTTTCAAATCCCTTTTCTCTATACTGTACCAAAAAGTCTTTCAGAGAACTAATCAGCATAACAGCTATGTCCAAAGACACATCTGCAGCTTGTAGTGCCTTGCTTACATGTGTAATCTCAGCCAAGATGTCATACCAAATTACCAAGCATGCAAGAAATTCCATGCGCACAATTTCGTCAGAGAGTGATTTAGCCTCTGATGCTATTTTACAATCTTTCGCCACTTTTTCAAGCTTTTCCAAAGCATCAACAGCTCCCCCAAGCTGAAAGCGCAGAGCTTTAACAGAATCCAGTTTGGCTTCCCACCTGGTGTCACTCAGTGGCTTCAGTGTAATTTCCACAAATTCTTTCAGAATGTCCCATCTCTTGACTGAAGAAGAGAAGATTGTATACAATCTTTGAAGAGTCCCAAAAAAAGTTAAACAGTTTCTGTTAGAGGATGCTGCATCACATAAAAGCAGATTAAGGCTGTGGCTGCAACAAGGAATGAATAATGCTTCTGGGTTTTTCTCTAGAATTAAGGCTTGGACCCCTTTTTGAATACCGCTCATATTGGAGCCATTGTCGTAACTCTGCCCACGACAGTTAATTAACTCCAAACCTAAATTATGCTCAATTACTTGAATCAGATTCTCTGCTAAGCCTTTACCAGTTGTGTCCTTCACAGCGGTGAAGCCAACGAACGATTCATGTACACTTGCTTTTTTATTTTCATCTGTGTGGACATATCTTATAATAACAGAAGCTTGTTCCTGTTTTGAAATGTCAGGAGTGCAATCAAATTCAACAGCAAAATATTTTGCTTCTTTAATGCGTGTACAGATTTTTCTGACGATGCATTCAGATATAGACTGCAAAAACTCATTTTGAGTACACCAGGACAGGTAAGAAGTATTTTTTTTGGAAGATATTTCTCTGAGATGCTCTGCCATTGTAACATCGTAACGTGCTAGAAGCTCAATTAAGCCAAGGAAATTGCCATTTTTAGGATTCCCCAACTGTTCTTTCTTTCCTCTCAATGGCAAGTTTCTTTCAGCTAAAAAAAGAATGCAGTCAATCACTCTGGTCAGTACATTCCTCCAGCGGGACTTTTCTGCTGTGATCACCTTTTGCATTTCACTGTCAATTGTTTTACCTAACTGCAAACGAGTTACCAATTCCTTCCAAGAAAGATAAGCATCTATGTGATGGTTACTTGTTTCATGATGCTGTAGTGTTTTTGAAAGACACTGCCAGTTGTTGTATCCAAGCACAAGACGTTTGTCACATGCTTTGGCTCCACCAAACAATTTGCATGCAAAGCAATACACTTTATTTGCTTTTTTGGAATACAACAACCAGTCTCGCTCAATTTTCTCTCCATTTGATAATAAGCGATAACAATAGGCTTTTGAAAAGTGCCTGTTACTCTTTTCAGATTTGGGATATGGCCCGTCCGGACATTTCAAAGGCCCTTTCTCAGTCATTTTTTGTCTAAAAGTGTCAGTAATTTGAAGGGGTGCAGGCCAATCTGTTGGGTCATCTGAACATGGTCTTTCCTCTGCTACCTCCTCTGTTGCATCTTTGCATTCTCCAGCCATATCTGTCTCCTCCCCACTGATGTCATACTGAAGATGTGACTCTCCCTCTTTCCATGCACTACATTTTTGCAAGACAAACAATACCTAAATTTGCAAAACCCTGACCTGCCATTTATTCATTTATTTTTGTTGGGCCATTCCTACCTGTTCTTTTCTCTGGCTCTATTTACATTTTCTTGCTCTCTGTCCTCACCATCTTCATGACTAAGTAAACAAAACAGATGTTTTATAACATTTAATCAGCAAAGTCTAGAATAACTTAATTTACAATGTTTCTTAACATAACTAAAATAGATATACAATCTGACCCTTTCTTACCTGTTCTCTTCACCTGCTCTGAACTCATTTACTGCTATTTTGTCATTGCCCTCCCCATCTTCATGGCTGAGAAAATAGACCAGATATTTAACAAAAAAATCAAAGACATTTTCTACTAAACTATTAAAAATATAGTATTAAAAACATTCACACTGTCACTATTTATTCATTCATTTTTTTTTTTTTGGCTTAGTCCTTTTATTACTCGCCACTGTGTAATGAACCACCAAATTATTCAGCATATGTTTTACGCAGCGGATGGCAACTTTTATGTGCGCTAATTATTTTTAAACCAATTATTACTTTCTCTTGTATATGAAATATATTCAGGTTAACTTAACAAAGATACATTTTGTATGATCCTCTTATTTTGGTAAAATAATGAAATAAATAAAAAATTTTGTTTTCTTAAATTTTGACTTCAACTGTTCGTGTGATTTGACAGTTTATTTAATTTAATCTAAACAGTTACATCTACATGAACACCTTAAACTTGGCTGTTTGACTGGAATTCGTTGTTATTTTACCTCTTGTAGATGATATTTGGTCAACAAGTAATAAGTTTTTACTCCCAAATAAGGTAAAAGAAATTAATTTGAAAAAAATTACACAGGTTCTACCCCTGCAATATATGTATTAAAATTTTAAAGACAAATGTTCTTTTTGTAACACTGAGCCTGAAAGTCTTTTACATCTATTTTGTACTTGTACATTTTCTGATGATTTTTGTAAACAGGTTTCAGGGTTGCTTTTTAATTCATTTTACAAAATAACTAACTTTGACGAATGCATGTTTCTTTTTTTAACTGTAAAACTGGCTATAATACACTCAATATTGCTCTGAAGTTGATAATTGTTCTTGGGAAATTTCACATACAGGTTAAAGTAATGTCTATAACTTCCTCCTTTATTTTTTTCTGTAAAGATTTTAAAATATTTTATAATTATTTGACCTCAATTACAAGATACAAGAAGGCCATAAAACCTTTCTAATAATAATAATAAAAATAATAATCTGTACAATCTAATTATTTAAATATCTCCCCATATGTAATGTATTTTTTATTGATTGATTTTTATGACTTTTACATGTGTTATCATATAACCCAGTATGCTTGTCAGTTATATGCTTCACAAAAAAAGTTATTTGCGACTATCAAACGTCTACCGTAAAGTCACATGGACTTACGCCAGGTATATGTATTTAGCCCATCGAATTATACTGTTTTTACATACTTTAGTGGATGGAAGTATGCGATTTCGGAAGCAGCCACGGTGAGATCGTGCATCATTGTCCCCCTGCCTGGACAAAACCACCTCCTCTGCTCTTACGCTTGGTAAAAGCAGGAACGGCGCGTCTATAGAGGCGACCTACAGTATAGGCGGCAGAATAGAGAGGGCGGCGTCAGCGAACCCCCCGGTCCTCGCGAACCGGTAACTTTCTTTTTCACTTAACATTACGGGTTGAGGGCGGCGTGATCGCCGTTCGCCTAAAGCGCCAGTTCAGCTCGCTCCGGCCCTGGGTAAAGCCCAGGCTAGGTGGCGGTTATGATTTATGAACTCTTTCCCAAAAACAGAAGGTAAATAATAGTATGTTAATAATAGTATAAGCTTACCAATCTCTGATTATCCAATTTGACATAGCAGATTTCATTTTAAGGCATTGTTTTACATGTTCTTTTTTTCGTTTTCTATTTTGGGCACCACTCCTCTTCATTCTTCTCTCCATTTTAAACAAGTGACGGATTAATCAACTGGTCTACGGAGGGGGAGGGGTGGTATTATATTATTTTTATTTAATAAAATACAATATTAAACTCGTATAAAATGCCAAATAAACTTTTTTTACCAAATATATTTATTTATTCAATATTATTTGAAACTTTTAAAAAGGCTCATTTCAAAAATAGTTTTGGCACAATGGCGCCCCCCCATGTGCGGCGCCCCTATGCACTGCATATACTGCATACCCCATTTTTGCGCCTCTGACCCTGGGTTACGTACCACCGCTATCTTTGTTTTTAAGAATCTCCCCATCCACCCCTACTCCTCCTTCTTCCTAGATGGGTGACACGGTGGCCCAGTGCTTGGCACTGTTGCCTCACAGCAAGAATGTCTCTGGTTCCAGGCTTTACCAAACCAGCAGACATTTCTGTGCGGAGTTTGCATTTTCTCCCCGTGCTCACGTGGTTTTCTCCCGGATTCCTTCCACCATCCAAAAAAACATGCAACATAAGTTAATTGACTAATCCAAACCAACATATAGACATGCTCCTAGTAAATGATTATCTCTCAAGAGCATTCACTGGCTGTTCATTGGTTATTACAGCAGGGGAGTTCTCGAGATCTACCTGAGCTCAAACTCCCCTCTCGCCTTGCAATGGGAGGGAGCCCCGGGCTCGAGGATATTATGAGCTCAGGGCTCTTTCCCGGGACAGCATGCCAAACAAGCTTATAATTATTCATCAGCTAAGTGTGAACTCTTGAAATGTATGTAAATGCAGGAAATGGGATTTAAATCAAAAACATTTTCCCAATTTTGTGTCTCCTTACTTCTAAAACCAGAGTTATACCTCGATACACTTTTGATAGATGTGTGTGATGCTTTGCATGTTCTGTGTGGGTTTTGTGGGTTTTGTATGTTGAGTTCTGAGAAATTGAGCCATAATTTTAAAACTGCATATAATCATTTAAAAAAAAAAAATGGGGAATTACCTTAATGTTCTTATTGCAGTACTTTCCTCCTCGCTGTGACATGTATTTTAGCATCACTTCGGCACGTTCTTGCTCTTTCACTGACTCCTGATGAAAATACGCAGCCACTCTGGGTAAAGCCAAATTACTCTGCTCAAAAATTCTGGCCTAAAGCAAGCAAGATGGATTTAGATTGATTTAGACTGATTTGATTTAGATCTGATAATGTTTGTATGATTTAACCAACAACAACAACAACAACAACACTAAACAACGAGATGATCTAGCAAACCACAGTTTCCCTTGTGGTTTTCTGCAAGTAAAGAAGTGCTTGTTTACTTTCTCAAAAAAAACTCAAAACAAAATTATTCATTTATTATTTGTTATTTATTATTTATTATTATAATTGTAATATTATCTGTATTATTTATTACAATAAATACATACTGCACTTAAATACAAACTCTGTTTCAAAATTTGGGCATGTAACAAAAAGCTTTTCTGTTTGTCAAATATAATGTGGGTATAACCAGCATGCTCTCAAACAAGCAACAAAGATGACCCATTTAGATGCTCATGAGTGTGTAAATAAACGTGAAATGCTGATAAAAATGTTTCAGTTGTCATTTAATTATTCATTTATTGAACCTTTTCCAAACTTATTAAAAACAATCTGAATTTAAAGTTTTGTTTTCTATAAACTTGCTGCATTATACATATTTAAAGATACCAATCTCGTACATTCTCTTCTGCATTGTGTTCGTGTGTGATGGTACTGACAGGAAACACGATGACGATGGTTGGCTCAGTTTGGGTGGGAGTTACTACAACAGAACTACTGAACTTTTCAACGCAGTTAACTAAGAACACACAAATCTATAGACTATAATCCTTATGAAGCAATGCTGCAAATGTAAACAGCATAATATTATCAACACGGATAAATGATGTGTCAACTCTGCAACATGTTTAAATGCTCTTACCAGCGCTTCCAGTTTGTAGGAGACCTCCATAAGTAAAGTGGAAACTCCACACAGACTTTCTTCCACAACTCTCGGGAAATTCTGTTTCACCTGACTCTCAGCAGAAGATACGTGTGTTTTACAAAGAGGAAGGCAAGTTTTAATTCGCTTAACTCTCGGTTCCGACATTTTTTCGCTGCAAGGACATCAGTACTGAACGACGGTGTCCTCGGTGGATTCAGACGTTTCGTTTATCCTCACATGACATAATATGTCGCATTTCCGTATTGTGAAGAAATAAATGTGATACAGATGTTGCAATTTTTAAAAGTTGACGAAACTTTTGACGTTGCTGAAAGTTCTTGGAGGATGAAACACGCGAGCGTTTCCCGTTCATTCTGTCAAGTTCATCCGGTATTATGTGGGTGGATGCTGTGGGCAACATGCCCTACTTTATAACGGGCTTTAGTATGGTTTACTATATCAATATTTATCAATATTCCTACCAAAATGATCTAGAACCAAATGAGTCTAACTAAAAACGAAGTGTACAATACTGTTGTACATGATGATGACAATATAGTATTTATAAAAAAAAAAAAACCTTTTTAAAAAAGTGTTATTAACAATCATTTAAATTTGATTGTGTTTATTAAATTTAAACAATTTCTTAAAACAAGCTTCATATATATGCATTTTAGTTTCAACTCACTTTTTATTTATACAAGGTTTAACTTAATATTTAGTCCGTTTGACTAATGTAAGTTGGGATGACTAGAAAATTTAATTTGAAATAACTAAACAATTTAAGGCATGTGTGTATTGTGTAAATATATATATATATATATATATATATATATATATATATATATATATATATATATATATATATATATATATATATATATATATATATATGTGTATTAATTTTTATATTAACCCTCTATGGTGTTGCCATACGGTAACATATTTATGTTAATTTCCCTGCCACTGTTTTTTTAAGACCAACATTGACATTTTTTGTTGGAAAGAGAGGACCTTAGTTTAGCCAATGATGTGCTTTGGTTAAGTCACATATATGCAGTGTTTTTCTGTGGAGTGATTTCTGACAGACTGGCGTTTATTGTGAGTAATTTCTGAATGTAAATGAAAACGTGAGTAAAAACAAAGCATCAACTCATGTCAGATCTACAAAAAAATCTGAGACATCACCTACAGTAAGCTATGATGACATATTCACAACTCCATAAAGTTTTTACCAAATTAGTTTTTTGTAAATTGATCAAATATGTGTGTTGCCACATGGCAAGACTGTCCAATAGTGGAATGTGCAATATTGCAATAGGTTAGCTATGGTGAGTGAAAGAAGAAAAGACAGAACTGGCTCTTCCTGCAGATGAACGTGAGGATGAGATGGGTTTTAGTGACCATGAGAAAGATGCAGATTGGACATTTGATAAGAGCAGTGATGCAGACAAGTAAAGTAAGTTAGCCCAGCGTGAGATACTGTAAGACAGGCATAGAATAGTATATAGTATAATATATAAACATTGTTAGCTAGCTACATTATTCTGATGGATCTGGATATACCAGACTTGTATTTATTTGTTATAATATTTACTGGAGGTAAAATTTATACCTACTGTATGTTGAATACATGACAATACTATATTAGGTTTGTTTTCAATAATATTCACCAAAAAATAATGGAATAAATGAAATCTGTTGGAATATGAGTTGTTGGAAGTATATATAGGGTGTCATTTATAAGTTTTGTTTTAATGCTTATAATACACCAATTCAATCAAAACAAACAACAACATTATTAAATGTAAAGAAAGTTCTAAATTAGACATTTCTAAGTTAGATCCACTGTTAGACATTGTTGCCATATGGCAACACATCATAAAGTACCTTAAAAAACAGCACTTCAAGTTAAGCCAAGAAAAACAATATTTTTTTTTAGATTTATCTGTATTAGATGTATCTGTATTAATGTGTGCAGCAGAGGGTAAGATTATTAAATAATATGCCTATGTTGATGATGTTGATGAGATGATTTATTTACAGTATTATTTGAACAGTAATAGTTTCTTTTGTCACCTATTAGTGGATGTATTATACAAGAGTCTTTCTGTAGATTTGTTTACCAAGTCATTCTATTCTTGCATTTTAAACCTTAATCAGCTATAATAAGATTTATTTTATTTTAATTGTTAAGTTTTCAGCTCCTACATTGTCAAAATCATTCAACATAAACCTGTAGATTCTTTAGAAAAGTCTGCACAGACATAGCAAAAGATAGTCCTTGATGATAAGTCATGGAGTTGTCCCCTTAATTAGACTTATTCGTCTATTGATTATGATCAATAACCATCACCTCTTTTTATGTTCACAATTTCTGCCATTGGTCTAAAAAAATTGACTTTTATGTTAAGTAATTTGCAGGACACCGTATTTGTTCACTCTTAAATGCTTTGTTTTTCAAAGCTAAAATAGTCATTCTCATTCAATTCTTCAGTGATTTGGTTGTCTTTCGCACTCTTCATTGCATCCCCCCCTGCCCTCTCCCCGGTGGACTCGTATCTTGTTTCATCAGTGGCCCGTGTCATTGCGCCCTCCTCAGTGCGAATGACTGACATGAGGGACTGGGCGATCCCCAGGGGCCAGTTGGGTCTGGTTGGAAGAAAGGGGAACACTCAGTGTACATTGAGCATTGGGTCAACAGGACCTGCACTCTTGACTTGACCTCTGCACCTCTCAGACACATATACAATGACCCGAGCTAAACTTAAGTGTAACAAATTGCAGACCCACTCTTGGGGAATGGACCCGGATCAGGCTAAATTTCAGTTTGAGTTTGGAATTAAGATTGTAAGTGTGATCCACATTTCTGGGTCCTCATAGGTCACAGCCTGTGACCCTTGTGCAGCGTGGTGGGGATGTGTTTATGCGTGAAGATAACGATGCAACAGAGCTGTCATACATTTGGGCAGCTTGCTGTAGACCTCCTTCAAGGATACCACCTGCCTTTTGTCCATGTTTTGTCTTTGTCTGTGAGTTTCTTAGTGCAGCTGTCCAAAAACACTCAAGACTTGGTCCTGCTCCTTGTTTCACCTGAAATATCCTCCAAAAATTCATCAAATGTTGATTTGTCTTCTGAATTACAGTTGTTTAAATCCATTTTTTAACTTAATATTGAGATTATTATTTTATCTCTTTATGTCTTGTTTTAGGTTTTATTTTATTTATTTATTTGTTTATTTGTTAGATTTTTTTGTTTTTTAAATATTTCCCAAATGATGTTTAACAGAGTAAGGAAATTTTCACTGTATGTCTGATAATATTTTTTTTTTCCTGGAGAAAGTTTTATTTGGTTTTTTGGGGGCTAGAATAAAAGCAGTTTTTAATTTTTTTAAAATCCCCTTTTAAGGCAAAAATTATTAGCCCCTTTATGCTATATATTTTTTTGATTGTCTACAGAACAAACCATCATTATATAATACCTTGCCTAAATACCCTAACTTGCCTAGTCAACCTAATTAACCTGTATATAACTGTATGTATACTGTTGAAGTCCGAATTATTAGCCCCCCCTGAATTTTTAGCCCCCCTGTTTATTTTTTTCCCCAGTTTCTGTTTAACGAAGAGATTTTTTCAACAAATTTCTAATTATAATAGTTTTAATAACTCATCTCTAATAACTGATTTATTTTATCTTTGCCATGATGACAGTAAATAACATTTGACTAGATATTTTTCAAGACACTTCTATACAACTTAAAGTGACATTTAAAGGCTTAACTAGGTTAATTAGGTGAACTAGGCAGGTTAGGGTAATTAGGCAAGTTATTGCATAACAATGGTTTGTTCTGTAGACTACCAGAAAAAAAAATTGCTTAAAGGGGCTAATAATTTGTTTGTTTGTAAAATGGTTTGTAAAATGGTGTTTAAAAAAAATTAAAAAACTGCTTTTATTGTAGCCGAAATAAAACAAATAAGACTTTCTCCAGAAGAAAAAATATTATCAGACATACTGTGAAAATGTCCTTGTTCTGTTAAACATCATTTGGGAAATATAAAAAATAAAAAAATAAAAAAAATAAATAAATAATAATAATAATAATAATAATAATAATAATAATAATAATAATAATAATAAAAGGGGGGCTAATAATTCTGACTTCAATTATATATATACTCCATGTATACACACTGTAAAACCCAACTATCTCACTTTAAATAAAATGAGTGTAGTTAACTCAAAATTTACTAAAAAAAGCTAATTCTACTCATTTGAAAAGAGTTTTGAACTCAATGTTGAAAGTAATGAGTTAATTAAATACCACATTACCTCAACTTAAATGGAGTAAGTTCACAGTACTCATATAGATTTGTTTTTTTTACTTAAATGGTTTGTAGCAATCGGTTCCTCAAACAGTTTGAGTTGCCTTAACTTATTGGGTTTTACAGTACTCAGTTGGTTTGAGTTCTCTTCATTTATTGGGTTTTACTTTACTAAATTGCTTCATTTACTCAAATGGATTAAGTTCACAGTACACATTAGGATTAGTTTTTGAACTTAAATGGTTTGTTGCAATCGGTTTCCTCAAATGGTTCGAGTTACCCTAACTTTTTGGGCTTTAAAGTGTACATATGCAATTTAGTTTGTTCCTTCGGTGGCAAATCTGAAGTTTTACATGCCATTACTCCAATAATTGTATTATGCTGATTTGGTGATCAAGAGAAAATAAAAGTATTATTATAAGTGTTGAAAACAGATGCACTTCTTAATACTTTTCTTGAAACATTTTTTAAGATTTTTAGTCATTGGAAAGTTCAAAATGACAAATAACAAAATGTATATTTAAGACTATAAATTTTAATTAATTAATGCACCCTGATGAATACATTTTTTTTTGTTAATTAAAATATATAGATGTTGACCCCAATTGTTTTAATTGTGGTGTTTTAAAGTTTGTTATATATAAGCATCTTTTTAAAATAAATTAAATGTTATTATATTAATGACACTTAATTTGTGAAATTTCTCATTCATTCTTTTTCTTTTCGGGTTAGTCCCTTTATTAATCAGGGGTCGCCACAGCAGAATGAACCGCTAACTTATCCAGCATATGTTTTACACAGCGGATGCCCTTCCAGCTGCAACCCAACACTGGAAAACACCCATACATCCTCATTGACACGCATACATTACAGACAATTTAGCGTATCTAATTCACCCATAGCGCATATCGTTGGACTGTGGGGGAAACCGGAGCACCCGGAGGAGACCCACGCGAACTGCCAACTGACCCAGCCGAGGCTCGAACCAACGACATTCCTGCTGTGAGGCAACAGCGCTACTTACTGCGCCTTATTTTCACTTCTTATTTACTTCAATAGAACTGTTTTAGAACAATAAAACTACACAATATTTTCTAATTGATTTAGTAATCATATTCTAAATAAATTAATTATTTCTTACAGTGCAATAACAAGAATTCGAGCTCAGATTTCCTTATCAATATACATTCCTAAATTTCTTTCTATGGCTTTTCATGCGAAAGATAATCTATTTTTTATGTCGAGCATATGCTGACAAATTCTGTTTGGATCCATGTTGGTGATGCGACGAGAGATTTCCACACCTGCTTTGGGCTGTAAAGATGGTGAACTGGCCTGATGAGACATTTTAACAACAACCCTGACTCTGTGTTTGGACAGCCCCAGCGCTAGATTATATTACCAACGGATTACACAATGGACAATGAATGGACAGAGGGTTCTGTTGGACATGTGGGCTCAACCGTGTTGCAGCATTACAGGGATTATAGTCCCCCAAAAACAGATTCATGAATATGTCATCCAGGAGTCAGTCGTAGACGCTGTTTGTCTTGCCTGACTTCAACTCTGTCGGCTTAAAGGGACAAGGACTCTAGCTGCAGTGTCTGGCCTGGTTAAAGACTTGCAGTATTGTCTTTACTTATTGATAGTCTAGGGTGGCTAATACAGGCTAGACATCTCCCCCTTCATGTTATCCAAATGCAGCAGAGGCTTAACTGTTTAACCCAAAGGGATATCATTTTCTTTCTGAGCAGGGGACGATTCACGCATCCTTTAATGAGCATTTGTGTAATGGTTTAGCATAATCAAAATTATTATAAAGCTGTATGCTCATGTTCATAATTATCTAGCAGTTGTAATTATTTTGGGTTTATCTTTACCCATAAAAGAAAACATAAGTTAAAAAAAAGAAATGGCCCTGAAATCCTGCTTTTCACAGTAATTATGGGATGTAATTTCCTTTAGATCTTTGGAAGATCTGTCCATTTGGGCCATTACGCAAGCATTTAAATCCAATCCCATTTATCAATTACAGTCTAAACTGTTAAAGGATATTGTCTCATATTTCTAATACATTCTTAAAATCACTCAAGTGTTTTATTTCAGATTAATGAGGCTGTCTGCTCCTTTATAGTTTACCAACTCATTTCTAGAGCTATTTTTGTGGTTGTTGATCCTGGGCATCAGGGAGTGTGTGTGGAAATTCATACCACGTCAGCACTGGAATGTGGCCTTTTGCTTTTAATGCCCATCTCTCATCGTATGACTCAAAATATAAGAAGTAACTCCTGCTCATCTGAGACTTGGGAATTTATCACAGTGCCTTGGCACTTGTTTTTAACAGAGAAGGTGCATTAACACCTTGGATGTTATTTGTATTTATAGTCGTATTTAGTCACCAACTATATCCAAAATGAACAGCACACCATATGCTTGCTTATCATAAAACATTATCTAAATCTATTAATTTAGTGCACAGAAAAAAAAGATTTCTGCGAAACTGTTACAAACGATTTATATGGGCTGAGTTTAAACAAGCAAATGAAATTTAGTAATGTTCAACTTAATTTGTTTGTTAAAATTCAGCCCAAATAATTTATTAACAAACATGTTTGCAAAAAAAAAAAAAGGTAATTTTTTTCAGTGTGGAAAATAAAATTTGTATGCTTTTTGCATGTGTAAGCATAATAGTTATGTTCTGTTGGTGTCATTGTTTCTGTTTGGTTCCTGCATTTCCTGTTTGTTTTTAGATCTTGTTCTCTTTGTTATTGTTGCTAATTTGTTTCTGTTGTTAAACAACTAAATGATTATGTTCACCTGTGCCTTGCTTGTATCCTTATTTAGCCATGTATATAAGTTTGGTCAGTTGTTGAGTGAGTTGTTTTATTGAGTCTTGCCTTTTAATCTATCTTCTGTTTTAGTAAATAAAGTAAATGAGCTTGGGTTAAGATCCTGCGCTTCTGTTAGCCTGCTAGCAAAGTGTTTCAGTTTACCGGTGTTCACTGGCTCACTCAACTCAAATCCAGATGGAAACTATGAGTGAATACATTTTTAAACAATATATTCACTTTAGATAGGTAAATTTAAGGAAAAAAAAGGTCTTAGTCACTTGAGGATCTTGTCTGGTCTTATATTTTAATAAACACTACTACTACCACTACTACTACTACTACAACTAATAATAATAATAATAATAATAATAGTAATAATTCCTTACATTTATATAGCGCTTTTGTGGACACTAGCTCTTTACACATTAGGGGAATCTCCTCAACCACCACCATTGTGTAGCATCCACCTGGATGACAGGACGGCAGCCATATTGCGCCAGACCACACACCAGCTGATTGGAGAGGAGACAGAGTGATGAATTCAATTATTATATGGGGATGGTTAGGAGGCCATGATGGACCAAGGTCAGTGGGAACATTTGCCAGGATTACACCCCTACTCTTTTTGAAGGACATCCTGGGATTTTTAACAACCACAGAGTGTCAGGACCTCGGTTTAAGTCTCATCCGAAAGACGGCGCTCACTGAGCAGTATAGAGTCCCCTTCACTATACTGGGGTATTAGGACCCACACAGACCTCAGGTTGAGTGCCTCCTGCTGGCCTCACTAACACCACTTCTGGCAGCAACCTATTGCTTTCCCATGTGGTCTCCCATTCGGGTACTGACCAGGCGCAGCCCTGATTAGCTTCAGTGGGAAACCATGTGAGAGTTGCAGAGAGCTAGCTGCTGTAAATTATGTTATGATTAAAATACAGTGATTTGTTTCATGCAAATCCGTGCAACTATTTTTCTACGAAGGTTTGAGAGTGTTTAAACGAGAGAGAAAAGTGTGAAAATGTTAATGCCCGTCTAAGAAAAGTGTATAAAGTGTGTAGTGAGGGGTTTTAAAGCCTTAAAATATCTATAATAGTTGTAAAAAATAAAGCTGACTACTTCACAGATTTTGATTATTGCGGGTTATTTTTAGAACGTAACTCCTGCGAATAACGAGGGACCACTCTATTTGTTTTTGTTAATATATTTTGTCAGTAATTCCATTGATAAGATGAACACTGTTTGAGGCTGGAAATGTTAGTAACATTCACTGTGCTGGCTAGTTTTGCAAAGTAACACTACTCCTATCAGGCGATCAAACTAAGGGCCTCTGAAAGCATACTTTGTATTTATTGTCCAAAACAAATGTACAAATTGTCAATGCTAAGTATGATGAACTACGAAGGGTCACTCTTCACATTCGACAGTTCTTGACAGAGTAGTGGAGGCAGGCCCTAGCTTACAAGCACAGCTGGTGAATACATCAATGGGCCTTAGCTTTTATCGGGGCCAGCAGCTGTCTATAAACAATACCCAGTAACGTCACCCGCACAACTCGGCCCAACCTGGCAGCTCACTAATTGCCATCTAAACAGGGTGGAAAGAAGGGCAAAGAAAAATACAATGATGGATCATAACACTCGAAAGCTAATCCTTCGGTCGGCACGCTCTTTCATAGCTGGCATTTGACACCGTCCCTAAAGTCATCCCCAGTGGAAAGACTGTGTTATGGGAGCCTTTACTGTTGTGTAAGGGGGTTTCGGAGTGTGCATCTCAACTAGTAGCTGTCGTTTGTAGTGCTGGTAAAGGTGTAGTTAAAAGCACAGTGAGTCAGTTGGATGCCGTCTTGTTGACGACCAACGTGCGTTATGGGGATTTGATATGTGCGCGCACACAGTGTCCAGGCGTAGTTGTTCTAGACACAATGATTAAGCCAAAAGCTTTGTGGAATGTTGGACCCTCATTAAAGAGATAAATATAGAGTAGTTCATTTCAGTGTGTAAGGGGGGCAGTGTGTGTAAGTCATGTGCTATGAATTAAGGAATGATAAATGGGGATGGTAGATGATCAGATGCCTGGTTGTTTTCAGCATTATCAGCTACTCCCATACTAACCCTTCATTAAAAAAGGTTCAGAGATTACAAATGGCCAGTACCCTAAAAGGCACATTATTTGCATTTTTCCCCCTCTAAGGTGTTGTTGGTGTTTGCTAAATGTTTTCTTATTCAGCCAAGTCAATTTATACAACGTCTTTAAAGGTCAAATCTCTATAGGCAACTTTTGCAATGTTGTTATTAAGTACAGTGGGTTCTATAGCATTTGGCACAAGCATACACACATTTTAGTAATAGGAATGCCTACTTGAAGGGACTAAATTAGCTCTTACCTCAGAGTAGGTACAATCCAGTACAATATGAATTTCTGTTGATGTATGTTAATGCTGCACTCACTGTTAATGTTGCACCCACCAATTAAAAAAGAGTTTACATGTACTTGACATGGAGTTTCTACTTGTGGTGTAAATACAAACAGGAAAAATGTGAAAAAAGTACACTTTATTACTTAAAAGCTAATATTTTCTCATGAAGCCACATGATTTGATATATCATTGGCCTCTGTGGCATAAACCATTTTGTTTCAGGTTTGGGTTCCTGGTTTCAATATGCAGTGGTAATTATGTTCTTAAACCCCCAATCTTTATATGTTCTAATACAAATGCTTGTCCTAGCAAGTTTCACTACTAAATATAACTAAGTTTTTGATTAAAGTTTAAATTTGCATCCCTCACAGGGCCAACAGGGACATAAAACCCTCTGAAGCTAAGCAGGGCTGCGTCAGGTCAGTACCTGCCTGGGAGACCACATGGGAAAGCTAGGTTGCAGTGAGCACCGTCTTTTGGATGAGACTTAAACCGAGGTCCTGACTCTCTGTGGTCATTAAAAATCCTAGGATGTCCTTCGAAAAAGAGTAGGGGTTTAACCCCGGCATCCTGGCCAAATCTGCCCACTGGCGTCTGTCTATCATGGCCTCCTAACCCTCCCCATATCATAATTGGCTTAATCACTCTGTCTCCTCTCCACCAATCAGCTGGTGTGTGGTGTGCGGTCTGGAGCAAAATGGCTGCCGTCGCATCATCCTGGTGGATGCTGCACACTGGTGGTGGATGAGGAGATTCCCCCCTATGGGTAAAGCGCTTTGATTGTCCAGAAAAGCGCTATATAAATGTAAGGAATTATTATTATTATTATTATTATTATTATAAAACTAATTTGTTAGTAACAAATAAAGATAAGAGTTTCACTGGTGACATCTTTGTTTTGAATGTTAGAGGTGCTGCACGAACACTTACACCATTCATTTGGCTGTAAAGTTACTAGAAGGCTCCAGCTCTCTGACATTGGGTAGAATGTGAGTCATGGTTAAGGTTGTGGAGGCATGATCTGGCCCAGGCTGGGGAGCAATGTTTGGGGAGGTAGAGCTGTGGAAATGTTGCCCTGATCAGAGACTCAGATTTCAGAAGAGATTCTCTGAATAGTGATGATGACGCCTGTACCATATGAAAGTCATCTCATCCTCGTAGCTGTTCCACTGACGTCCGTTGTGGAGCTTTAAGCCGCCCACTTCCTACTCATGAACTTCACTATACCTTGCTTATTAGTGACCATGTAGCCACGGCTTAAAATTCTAAATGCCTTTCCAAAATGATTTAATAAGTTAAGACAGCTTTCACATACTTTTCTCTGTGTTAAAAATTATTTGCCAGTGACCAAACATGTTTCTTGTGTTCATTCGACATAAAAGTCAATAGACAACAGGGATGAAACATAAGTGTCAGATTAAAAGTGTATGAACTATTATGGTGTGATTATATGTTTTTTTAGGTGGCCAAGGACAGGGAGTTGGGGGAAGGACATTCAGTAGGACCTAAAATGGAAACTAAACTCTGAGATACAGGAATGAAACTGAATACTTCTGTGATCTGAATAGCTAGAATTGGTGGTTGGGAGTAGGGTCCAAAAGTTCCCCCACTTGACTCTGTGTGTCAGAATCCCTGGTGTTCTATGCCCAATCTCTGGCACCCCTGTAAACACACACTTTGAAGAGGAGCCCTATAAAAACACCACTAGTGGTCATCAATGTACACCTTCAGTTTGGCCCACCCACAGGCAAGTTCTGCCGGGAACTGTCATAGAGTACTGTTTTTGCTGAGTTCCTATTCACATTTCAGAAAAAAAGAGTCCAAGTTGTTGACACAAACATGATGTGATTCAGCGTTTGTCAATGCGCATGAATTGTTTCACTGAACTAGTCTCAGGTTTACTTTCTGGCTAGAGTTAAAATAAGATGTCACCACTGGACCCAACAAGACAAGACTTTGTTTCATATACACATTCATGAGCACTGCAAACACTTTCTAATATTTTAATGTGCATTATGTTACATTACAGGTTAATTGTGAGGTCTACATTTTAGTGCACGGTACGTGTGAAAGAGACAGGGGTCTCTCTGTGTGGTCCTTCAGCACTCAACGGCCCTGGAGTCCTTCAAATCTCTTCATACCGGCTCAAATATGAAGCCTATATGGGTCACATCTTATCTTACATTAAAGTTATATCAATAAATTGCTGATATATGAATCAAAAAGCAATATTCTTGTTTGAATGTTTACTCATAATCAGTTTCTTATTCATATGTAACAATTCTGAAACAGTTAAAATAGTAACTTATTATTTAAGCATCATGCTGATTGTTAATTGAAATCCAGAATATTGTTTATTACAAAATATTCTATAATATCTTTATATTTCACAACATTATGTGATTCTGAGTTGTGGATGCTAGCAGTTGTAGAAAAGTCAAAGAAACTTAAAAAGTGTTAAAAGTGTTACTTTTCACACAACCTACTGATGAGCAAAAAGTCTCGCTGCATCCATTTTGAATGCCTTTGCATTTGTGACGTGTAAGTTACTGTACTGCATGCATTATGATAGATCTATATAAAAAAATTGACTGTTTTTCTTTTCTTAGAATGGCTTAACTTGAAGTGCTGTAAAAAAATTGGGGAATTTTTTTTTTAAGGTACTTAATGATATGTTGCCAAATGGCAACAGTGTCCAACAGTGGATCCAACTTATAAAACTTACCTTATATTTAATAAATTTGTTGTTTAAAATGTTATAATTGGTGTTGCAGTATTATACGCTTTAACACAGAACTTCTAAATTACACCTTATGCAACAACTGATATTCCAACACAATCTCACGGCAATTCGTAACTTTTTGATTTAGTGGCTAATTCGTATGAATTCGTACAATCTAATTCGTACAATTTAGTACGATTTGCCATCCCCAAATGACGGTTGGGTTTAGGGGTGGGGTTAGGTGCCACGCCTCCTTTTTAAAATCATACAATTTCGTACGACTGAACTCGTACGAATTCGTACGAGTTAGCCACTGAACTGGCAAAACGTAAAATACTTAAGTTTTCTCGTGAGATCAGGCTGGATATTCCAACAGATTTCATTTATTCCATTTTCTGCTGAATATTATTGAAAACAGTAGGCATAAATATTTCCTCCAGTAAATATTATAACAAATAAATAACAAGTCTAGTATATCCAGATACATCAGAATAATGTAGCTACTAGCTAACAATGTTTATATATTATGCTAAATACTATACTACGCCTGTCTTATCTCCCTCTGAGCTAACTTACTTTACTTGTCTGCATCACTGCTCTTATCAAACGTCCAATCTGCATCATTCTCATCCTCACTTTCATCTGCAGGAAGAGCCAGTTCTGTCCTTATCTTCTTTCACTCACCATAGAACATGGTTGTCCTTGCTAATACACTGTTCCCTGTATTTATATCTAATCAAAAGCATTGCCATTAAAATTAATCCATTAACATGACTAATCAACATTATATTACTAGCATTCATGTTGTCATTGTTACAACTTCAAAGATCACAGTTGACCTTGCTAGGTAGCTAACCAGCCTGATCCCACGAGGAAACGTAAGTATTTAACGTTTTGTCAGTTTAGTGGTTAAATTTTTACGAATTCGTACGAGTTCAGTCGTACGATATTGTACGATTTTAAAAAGGAGGCGTGGCGCCTAACCCCACCCCTAAACCCAACCGTCATTGCGAGATGAGCAAATCGTACTAAATTGTACGAATTAGATCATACGAATTATCCACTAAATAAAAAAGTTATGAATTGCCGTGAGATTGCGTTGAGCTAACCTATTGCAATATCGCACATTCCACTATTGCACATACATTTAATCAATTTACAAAAAACTAATTTGATAAGAACTTTTTGGAGTTGTGAATATGTCATCATAACTTACTGAAGGTGATGTTTCAGATGTTTTTGTGGATCTGACATGAGTTGATCCTTTGTTTTGACAGATTTTTTCATTTGCATTCAGCAACTACTCACATAAATGCCAGTCTGTCAGAAATCACTGCACAGAAAAACACTGCACACCATGTGACTTATCCAAAGCACATGTTAGGCTAAACTAAGGTCTTGTCTTTCCAACAAAAAAAAATTAGAACGTCGGTCTTAAAGAAATATTAATTTATTCATTCATTTTGTTTTCGGCATAGTCCCTTTATTCATCACGGGTCGCCACAGCGGAATGAACCGTCAACTAATCCAGCAGCACCATGTGGTAGAGGGTTAATAAAACGAATGTGCACATAAGACACTATAACATATTACTGAACCAAGAGTCTCCAATAAGAGGAAAGAACACAGCAGCTCAAGCTTTCCTCTTTCCTCTTCTCCTGTGGTACATTTGCAGCAGTATTGGCCCTCTGCTGGGGACACCGTCTACCCTTCAACAGTCTGACCAAGATCACAGCATTACAATATTTTCATAGTGTCCTCTCTTTGATCTCCCTGTGTTAGCTTGTGTCCCATGGTGAGAGTCCCGGGGAACACACACAGAGGCTCTACCCTGTGACAACAGGACATTAAAACGTAACCTCAGAGTTTGAGACCTGGATGGTGATAGGGTGACAGGTGTGAAAACCAGCCTGAAGACACACCGACTTCTGCCAAATTTAGCTACTGGAGGCCAAGAATGAGGAGGAGATGGCCCAGAGTGATGTCTCTGTTGTGCTTAGGCGCCGTCACCTCCATGACTTTGTTGCTTTTGTCTTGGTGGTCCATTTTGCAACATTTTTTGTCACATGCAAATGGTGGCAGGGTTTGAGATGCATGGTGGCCCAAATGTAGCCTTTAGGTGATGTAAAGAATGTGTATTACTACCAGCGGCAATTCCACTCCGCAAGATTCACACCTTTGCGTGTCTTAATTGTTTGTCAGTGCACTGGAATGCAATGGTGTCAAATGAGTCCTGTATTTAGAAATGTTTTTTTGCTAAAAGAAACGCTTGTAAAGTCACTCAGAATTCCAAGAGGTTATAATAATGTTATCTGAAAATATGCTGAGTCAAAGATAGTTGACACATTTAGTTTTACAAGGCTAATATATAGAATTAGCGTGCTGATGCTAAATGGATGTCATATGCATACTGAGAAGGGATAGTGTGAAACAGAAGGTGCTTCTTGCTAATTACACTAATTTACAGTAATTAGTGATGTGGGCATATATCTCCTCCCCTGGCTTGTTTACTGCCTGTCACTAATCGCATGGGAGGAAGACAGTATCTTACCTGCCACCTACAGTTTGGGAAAGCTGAGATGAAGGTCTTTGATAGCATTTGGTACAACTTGTTAACACTGGGTGTGTCCTTAAAAGATGAGTCGGTTATCAGTAGAGGTTAAAGTTTTTATAAATAATGGGAGCTTTTGTTCAGAAATGCATTTTAGCACTGTTTGATTTTATAAATTTGTCTGTATTAATTCAAATCAAGTAGCACAGATTTATTATTTGATGTCCTTTATACAAAATGTATACATTTCTGTCATCAATATGTTTCTATTCACCTATTTTTATGCACATTTTGGAATATCAAACAATGCTTATATAAAAATGCTTAATGGAAAGGTACATTTTGAAAAATGTGCATAAACAACGTATGTGCAAAGATGAAAACACTGTAAAAATATGTAATTTTAAGGTTTATTACCTGCAACTGCAGTGCCAGAAAAAAAGTTAATTATCAGCCATTAAATTACAGAAATTTGCTGTAAAATAACAGAGGTTGAATTACAGAAATGTACCAAAAATGTAAATTTAAGGACATTTCTGTAATTTGATTTCCATTAATTTTACAGTAAATTTCTGTAATTTAACGGCCGTTATTTTGCGGTTTTTAAAAAATAAACCATGAAATTACGGATTTTTTTGACAGTGTAGCATGAATGGTAACACTATATAATAACTACACACTATGAACCATTTATTAAGCATTAGCAAACAGTGAATTCATTATCTGTTAAACATTAACTTTACATTAATAAACGTCAGTAAGCAGTTTATAACTGCAGCTACAAATGCTGTGTCTTTGACCTACAACCAGATTTATAATGTGCTTAATAATTGTACTTTCATACTTTGTTAATGATTTATTTTTCATTACTAAATTAAGTATTGCATTATTTACAAATTTTTTTGCATTATTTGCATTATTTATTTAAGGCAAAGTTGGTTGTTTTTAAAGATAATAAACTATTATTCAGGCATATATTAATAGTTGATTTGTATGTTAATAAATGCTTAATTAACTCAATTTCATCCAGTTTTGTGAGCTAATGTGAAGTGAGGATTATTTATACTTATAAATTATAAATTATAAAGGATTATAAATTCCTTATAAATGACAATTAAAGGCTCAGTAATATTCTTAACATGAAAAAAGAAAAAAAAATGACTTTATTCATTTCTATTTGTTTGAAGATACACAAATTAAACTGCATCAAATAAAAAATAAATCTTTGCAACCTTATCCAAAATAAAATTACTGTACAGATTTTAATATTGCATCCTATTATATTGTTAAATTATTATATTGTTGTTGTTGTTTTATCCAATTTGATGTTATATTTTGACACTCCGGTTATTCAGCAATGTTTAAACTTTACAGTAATTTTACTTTTTAGATAAGATTGCAAAGATTATTGTTCATTTGCCTTTAATTGTTATTTATAACGGATTTATAAAGGATAAATAGCCTCACTTTACATTAGGTCACAAAACTGCATCAAGTTGAGTTAATAAAGCACTTATTAACATACAAATTAACTATAAGTATATGCCTGAATAATAAGACATATAAACATTAATTTCAATAGTTTATTAATCATTTACTATCTAATTCTGAATTATCTTAAAAACCTCCAACTACTCTTAAATAACTGGTTTGTAAATAATGCAATACTTAATTTAGTTATGAAAAATAAATCATTAGCAATGTATGAAAGTACAATCATTAAGCACATTATAAATGTGTTTGTAAGTCAAGAATAGAGCATCAGTATCTGCAGGTATAAACTGCTTACTAACATTTAATAATGTAGAGTTAATGCTTAATGGATAAGGAATTCACTAGATGCTAATGCTTAATAAATGGTTTTTAGTGTGTAGTTATTATAAAGTGGTACCGGATGAACTTTTTATCTGATAAAAAATGTGGGTTAACCATGACGGTAACACATTTACTGAATAATTTCCAGCATGCACATCAAAAATCTAATGTGATTTGTTTTAACAGATCATGTGATAACAAAAAGGGGCATGCATTAATGGACATACAAGTGGACCGACTCCATTGTAAAACATCTGAAATGTTATTTTGATCATTCTATAATCGAATCGTTCTAAAGGTGTATTTGGTATTATTACCTCACAGAGATGTCTTGAGTAACTGTGTTCCCAAAGAAAGGTCTTGTGCCTCTGAAAGCCATTGTGCCTAAATAATATTCAACACAGGCTCATTCTGAAAACATAGCCCTAAATACGTTTCTTGAGATCGCGAATTATGTAGCCAGAAGTACGTATGGATTTCGTTTTTAAAACGAACGCTACGGGGTGGTATGACGCCATTTCTTTTCCCGATTACCAGCTCATACCTACGTATGATGGCTTTCCCGCTGTTATTAATTTGTCCAGTTAGCTCGCCATGTACTTTGGTGGACTTGAGATGCAGAGAGGAGTTGACCACAACAATGAGGTTCGAGTTTGGAGAAAAACGGTTCCAGGAAGTGGGCAAGACTAAAACAGAAATATTTACAGAGTAAAAATCAATGTGAGAATGTGGTAAAATCTTAAAACGTGGTAAAAATCAGGTGAGGGCTTTTGTTTTTCTAGAACCTTTAAATATATATTTTTATCTTTTTAAAACTTTTTTAAATTGTTGATTGGGTTTAGAGAAGTGGGTGGGCGGGTCGATCTGTGCTTTTGGAAATACTATTGGTTGGATTTAGGCAAGGAGGATCAAGGGTGGGGTCAAACAGTCAGTCAACAGCTTTCTCTGGTGGATTTACACGAGAAGACCAGGCATGAATGGCAATCGCGAGGGAAATTTGAGATCTCAAAAAATGTACACGCAGTAGGTAGTGTTGTCGCCTCACAACAAAAAGGTCGCTGGTTCGAGCCTTGGCTAGGTCAGTTGGCATTTCTGTGTGGAGTTTGCATGTTCAGGTGAATTGGGTAAGCTAAATTATACAGGTGAATTGGGTAAGCTAAATTGTCCATAGTGTATGTGTGTGAATGAGGATGTATGGGTGGTTCCCAGTGATGGGTTGCAGCTGGAAGGGCATCTGCTGCATAAAACATATGCTGGATAAGTTGGTGGTTCCTTCTGCTGTGGCGACCCCAGATTAATAAAGGGACTAAGCCGAAAAGAAAATGAATGAATAAATGAAAAAGTGTATACAGCAGCCTCTAGTGGATTCGCGAAAACAAAAACTGCAAAAACCGTAGCTCCTGGGATGTATTTGACGATCTTCGTAAATGTATATACAGGTATGTTTTCAGAATGAACCTGGGTTGATTATATTTAGCTTCGTCTTCTGAGGTGCAAGTAATTTATTATATAAAAAAGGGCCACAGGGCCTTGTCCTACCAGAGCAAAGTAAATTTTTCCTTTTGATTTTTGGCACCAGTTTCTCAAGAAATTAAGATTTTGTTCTCTTTAACTCAATGGATGAAAACTGAGCTTTATTTGCAAATGTTTTATGCTTTATTCCAGTTTTGCGCATAAATCTTAGAATGGAAACAGCTAATGATACGCGTCTGGCAGCATCAGACAATTTTTAGTGCAAACTGACTGCAAACCTACTTTTCTCCTTACTTAAGGTATAGACATTTACATCTTATTTTCCTGCTTTAACTAAGTCCAAATGACTTAGTTACTTAGTTACTGCCCAAATAATTTAATGCTAATCTTAAGCGTGGCTGTGACAAAAGCCCTGGAATGTGCTTGGTGTGGACAGTTATGAGTCTACCTTGGTGTTTATAGCCAGAGAGATGTAGTTCCCTCCTAATGCGAGGTGTCGGGACCCCTGTAATACTGCTAGCTTAGGTTACATGAGCATGCAGGGTGAACTTCACAATAGCCAGTGAGCGCCTTCAGGTTTGAGGTTGTAAAACCTAAAAATGTACGTTGGGTGCTTAGCATTGTCATTACATTCATATTCTGACTAAAGGCTGATTTAGGGTTTGCAAAATATTGTTCTAGAAACCATTTTATGTTGTAAAACGCATTGGCACTTTTAGGTATTGAATAGTATGAAAACTAGCTAATTTTAAAATAGATTATTTTATAGTAAAAACACAGTTACTACAGAGTAATAAAGCATAATTCTGTACTGTCACCTCAATTAAGAAAATTAAGAATTTTGTGTATTTACAAATGCTAGCCTACAGCATTTTCTACACAAAATGATTAAAAAGTCATTTCCACAACAGAATACTATTAAACACTTTAGAATTTGAGATGTAATGGAAATGAAACTTGAACTTATTTTCCCTTAATGTGTGAATGTGCATTGCTGAACACTGTTCTTAGGGGTCTTATGCCTAAGCTTTTAAATTTTACACTGGAATAAATGTGCCCTTAGTTGAAGAAAACATCTGAATATGAATCTAAACTGAATTTATGATCAGTGGCGTCCACAAGTTGCATTTTAAAGGATTAGTTCAAGCACAGTTCTGTGATTTAATCACCACAATTTAATTTAAAATCCATATTAATATATCCATATTAAGATAATCTTATGTAAAAAATGTATGCATGTTAAACATTACCATGTGAATCACACTGTTAAATCCAAGTGTTTTAACCAACACAATCTCACGGCAATTCGTAACTTTTTGATTTAGTGGCTAATTCATACGAATTCATACGATCTAATTTGTACAATTTAGTACGATTTGCTCATCCACCAATGACGGTTGGGTTTAGTGCCACGCCTCCTTTTTAAAATCATACAATATCGTACGACTGAACTCGTACGTATTCGTACGAATTAGTCACTAAACTGACAAAACGTAAAATACGTTTTCTCGTGAGATCAGGCTGGTTTTAACGGGTTACAATTGTTCAATGTATTGAGAGAGATTTAAACCCCTGTGTTTTTATTAATAATACAAAAAACACTATTGAATTTGGGTTCAATCTGTATTCTAAGTGGGTCTGAGACTTTTTTATATTTGCATTATTTTTTAAAATTTGCATTATATAGCAAACATGCTATGGGGACTACTTTTTCTGAATGAAAAGTCCCAAAATATACACATATTTAAATAAATATACGATACATAAAACTACATCATATATTAATACAACATTTTGACAAAAATGACATTTAGATTTAGGCCCAATCCCAATTCTACCCCTAGCCCTTCCCCTTACCCCTACCCCTCGTTTTGCGTGTGCCCATGAAGGGGTAGTGGTGTCCCAATTCTCTTTAGCTTGAAGGCGTAGGAGTAAGGGCAAGGGGTATACACCCCTTCAAATAAAAATTTTTCCGGACCACAATCGAAACCAAGGGGTAAGAAAAATTTCCCAGAATACACCAGCCACAGCTGCACCCAGAGGAAATGACATCCACAAATTTGTATTTTTTGTCATTATTACGAATTTTTACAACAGACAAACATTATGTTTTAAGATATTCATCGCGTTCGTGTTTTACCATCATGCTTTAAAAAAAACCGCTAAAATAAAAATTGCAATCTAAAATCCCTAATAATAACTCCTGTACAGCAGTCCCACAACATTCTGACACTCGATGACGCTGGAATACCCTGTCAGAAAAGTCTAGTGGCTGTCAATGGGCTTTTTACAGTGTCTGCTATAATGTTAATGTTGTTTTTGGTGTGTTTACAAAGATGAATAAGGCCAAAAATAGAATTGGGATTGGGCCTTAACCTTATAATTCCAATGTGACAAAAGGTTTTAATTTTAATGAGCTAAAATGCTAGTTTGAAACAACATATATATATCTTGACAGACTTGTCGCTTTTATATGTTGACAGACTTTTGGGTAAACTGTCCAGTCGGCAACTACTGAATAGTTGAAACAGGTTACAGTTACTTAATAGAGTTCACAGTTGTTGATTTTTTTATTTTCAAATTTTTCTAGACATTATTTCAACATGACATGCATATATGCATGATATCATTCAGAAAAATTTGGGCACAAATGGCGTATAGGTCATGTATTATATGATAGCTTGAATATGGTTTCTTTGGTATGCTGACATCTAATATCCCCACATCCAAAATGCTAGTTCCCCTTTGGCAACCTCTCAGCTACGCCATCCCGTTGTAATTCTCTTTTTTGTCAGTGCTGCCATTACTGAAAACCTTGGCGTGCGTGTGCAACATTATGGACCTTGTCCTATCAGCACCTCACTGTCTGCCAAATCTCCCCAACTGGCTTCAGTCAAACAGAGCAAAACAATCTGAAAGCAAGTTGTACATTAAAGAGCTGAACTCTGGAGGCACTGTTGAGGTTTCAGGAGATGATATAGGAGCTTTTGTACCAACAAATGGGGAAAATAGCAATTAAAATGATGGGATAACCACCTTAAGTTGAACATGCAATGGATGGGCATAATTTTTGAAGGGATTCTGAGCTTTGTCAGAACAGTGCCCTTTAGATTCTATAATGCTCCCATCATTCTTGTTGACTGCCATGTTGAGTGTCTCTACAGAGCTCTCCACATTTAAAGCACCTTCTTCTTCCCAAACAAGGTTTTATTATCAGTTGTGAAGCAGTTTGAAAACGTAAATGCAATGGGCCGCATTTGGTTAGATCGAATGTCTGGCGGCACTGGGAGCATTTTTAAGTCCTTGTTTTTATTGGTCATTTCATGCCCATGCCAGGTGCAGGTGTAGCCCTCCAGATCTGGATTCATTCCCCAGTGCCGGGTCTCGTAACAAGCTGTGCCCTCATGTACCGAGGCAAAAGCCACACACTGATTGTTTCCCGCACCGCAGGCTTTAAAGAACTGTGGAGTGTAATCCTCACTCCTACTGCCTTATGAAACATTAAATGTTTCTTTAAGCACCAGTGGCGCCATCCAGCCTGTTCTGCACTTAATGCGGGCACAATGCCAGCCTCAGGGTGGGGGGTCTGCGCCGCTGGCACTGAGTTTGGAAAATGGGAATGCGTTCTGCCTGGAGAGGGAGGAATGTCAACGAAGTGGCGATCAGGTCCAAACGATGAGAGATGTTGAGGAGCTGTGGTCATAGCCCTCTGCGACCCTTGTCCCAGTAGGATTCAGACACACAGTAGAAAGCTTTGATGCCACAGAAGTGATATGGCTGAATTTGTTTTTGTTCAGACAGAGACCCAATGCTTGATCTACACGAAACTGATTAATCACCCTGAAATTATTGTTTACTGGTTGTGTTTCTGTGGAGCGCTAATTAAAACATAGTTGTTGCACTTCAGAAAAGGCAGGGTTTTTTTTTTTTCAGACTCCCTCCCGTCACTGGGAGGATAACTCATCAATTAGGAGACAACTCTTTTCTGCCATTGATGAAATGTTATGCCCTAGAATGAGTTACGGGACTTCTGGTCTCCCAAAACTAAAATATAAGATGATCAGAGAAGTGTAAAAATGAAGAGTTACACAAATTTCCTTTGGCTTCCTTCTTTATCAGGACTTGCCACAACAAGTTGGGATAAAAATAGTTTATCTATAAACTAATTTCGAAAGGATCACATGCTTATGATTGCTTCCAGCTGGTCCTGCATTATCCAATTTATGATTCACCAATCAGACGATTCCTAAGCCATTATAAATACCCTAAGTTCCATAAATCAGCCATCTTCATTTTGAAGAATTCCCCCTTCCACCTCTATTCCTCCTCCTTTCCTAGATGGGTGACACAGTGGCCCAGTGGTTAGCACTGTTGCCTCACAGCAAAAACGTCACTGGTTCTTACCAAGCCAGCCGACGTTTTTGTGCAGAGTTTACACTTTCTCTGCGTGCTCACATGGGTTTCCCCTGGGTTCCTCTGCTTTCTTCCCACCGTCCAAAAACACACAACTTAAGTTAATTGACTAATCCAAATCGGGACCATAGACATGCTCCTAGTATGTAGTTATCTCCTAAGAGCAATCACTATCTGTTCATTAGCTACTACAGCAGGGGAGTTCTCAAGATCTACCTGAGCTCAAACTCACCTCTCGCCTTGCAAACGGGAGGGAGCCCCAGGCTCGAGGATCTTATGAGATCAGTACTCTCTCCCGGGACAGCATGCCAAACAGGCTTTATAATCAATCGTCAGCTACAGTAAATGTGAACTCTTGAAATTATATCATCACCTTGAATTATATGGTTCTAGAATTATATGGAATTATATAAGTTGTTTACATTTTAGGTTTTTTTGTTAAAAAAAAACAAAACAAATGAGCAAACAAACGAACTCTAGCTTGGCTATATAAGGTTCTTTCTGTGAGCCAATCAGAATTTCAGTTGCACGCATGAGGACCAATCAGGATCAGCTTTCTTTGTCATTCCACTGAACTGCTCTGTTGACAGCGGGAAAGACCAGAAAGAAACACAAAATCACAGTCGACTAAATAATGCCGCACCACACAAAATTGAGAAGAAACCTGGAACTGAAAAGATGATTTAGATGCATGTTTTGAGATTGAGATGAAATGTGCAATGCTACATTGCTGAAAAATAAACAGGAGCTAAAAATGTTATATATTAAATATGAAATAGTTTTATGTGTTTATATATAGTTAAGCAACTAATTTGCTCATTTTCTTTTAAAGTCTTTAAATTTGATATTAAGCCTTGAATGGCAAATACTTAATTTAATTCATGGGGCAAATAAGTAAAAAAAAATTCAATAATTCATATAAAGCATATAATTCAATAAGTATTACCATATTAATTACATAAAATTAACATCTGCGCTGGACAAAATATTTAGCACAGCCTTGTATACTTCGTTTGAACAAGAAAAATATTCATCCTAAATCATGGAATAAATGTTATAGAAAGCAAAAATTAAGCTTTTTCAAACATCAACATATTGGAATAACATCATTTTTTAATTATTATTAAATCAATAAGCAGACTGATTGTATTTCTTGATAAGTAATGCTTTAATTAATGATCTGCCAGAACCCTGTAATTCCAAGTGGAATATGACTTTTTAGAATAAGAAGCTTCCATCTGCTCTGCTTTATTTTAACCCCAATTTGCAAATTTAAGAGAGTTTTGATAATTTACAATTAGAGTACATTTAGGGTCTCTGTCATGTTACTTGATGTAAGAGAACTGTTACACACATGTTGTTTGCTATTTGGAATGTAAACTTTGAAGCTCAATATCTCAAATTCATTTAGAACGCAGATAGAACCTTATAATTCAAAGGATAAAATACACACAAACAAATACTGTACAGTATGCAGCTAGAAAAGGCACTACTTTTAATATTATGCATTTTTCTCACTTTTTTTTTTTTTGTCACAAAGCTATCCACATTCAATAATGTTTGATTCACAGTGAATGAAAACAGTTCCTGTAATCTGGTTCACAAAGCTTGGCACAACACTACTCAATGGCTTAAAGAGTTAACCACTCTTGCGGAGTGGCATGGAAAGACTCTGTGAGGTGTTGACAGTGGACGTTCTGCAAGGGTCCTTGCCATGCCCAATTCCATCCTCCACGCTACATTCACATGGCCCATTAACATGCGATCACCTCCTGCCCATATGCTCCTACAGTGAGCTCTCAAAGGCAGAAAGCTTACCATAGTCTGAATCTACTTTATCTCTCACAGCTATGAATTTCAATGCATGTCTTGGGCAAATTCCTATGGTTCAGTCCTTGTAAAAAAATTCTCTTCCTAGTTTAGGCGAACATGATGACAAAGTGTTGATTTTCAAAAATTTAAAAATAAAAAGGCAATAAAATGTTGTAAACTATATCCAGAGTAAAATATGTAACACATAAATGTTCAGAATTCTATGCAAGTTTAATTAAAGCTAATGTCAGCTTCATTATTACACAGATTTACTGTGTTGGTTGCTGTTACATGGAGTTAATTAACTTGAAACACAAGCCGTGCTCAAGCTCAGGACTAAACATGCTGAACCTTGTCTTTCTCACAGTCTCATACCGGATAACAATAGCGTGTAGTTAAACCTCAATGTGTTTTACAGCTTTGGATTGCCCTGTCTGGCAGGATAAACACCATCGGGTATCAGATTTAATATCAACCTGTATATCTGCATGCACAGTGCTCCTAAAGAGTGTGGTAAAGCGCTTGTGCCCCATGTACGGTGGAATGTGAGCGAGTGTGAATAATCGCGCCACATCCAGGTGTATTTAGTCTGGGTGGCAGACAGAGTTGTAAATTGGTTGGTCTGTGAATTGGTTGGGGTGAAAATGTTTTTAAAGAGTTTTAAGATTGCGTTCACAATTTCTGATTTGATTGTCTTGTCATTTTTTCAGGTTTGCAAACACTTTCTGCCACATTTGAGAGGATTCTGTCAAGGTCTTGTAAATGTGCTAAAGGTGCAAAATTAAATCTTGGGAAAATGCAAAACATAATAGTGACCTAATTCAAACTTTATTAGCTGTCCACAAAAAATGCCTGTATTTAAGAGGGTAAAACCATCTTGGATTTATTTATCATGTAGAATTGCTAAAACACAGTGTGAATAGTGAATTATCATCAACATAATTACCTTATGTTATTGATAAGTATTGAAGATATTCTCTTTTTGTTTGTATTGTTATATCGGTATGGTAATAATATTCCACTCAAATTAAGTTAAAATATATGTAATATAGTTATAAAATAGAATATAGTAATAGTGGGACGACTTCTGTGTGGAGTTTGCATGTTCTCCTGGTGTTCGCGTTTACCCCCCAGTCCAAAGACATGCGCTATAGGTGAATTGAATAAGCTAAATTGGCTGTAGTGTATGTGTGTGAGTGCAGGAGTGTATGGGTGTTTCCCAGTGCTGGATTGTGGCTGGAAGGGCATCCGCAGCATAATATCATATGCTGGATAATTATAACGATCGACTGACCCACCCTCCCCCTTACCTAAACCCAAGCAATTTTGTCGACTGACCCACCCACCTACTTCCCTAAACCCAACCAACACGTTTCAAAAGCAATCAAAAAATAAATAAAAGCCCTCGTCTGATTTATTCATGTCTTTTTTTTTTACCACATTTTCAGATTTTACCACATTCTCACCCTGCTCTTCATTTATTTTTTGGATTCTGTTTTTGTCTTACCTGCTTTCTGGAACCGCTCTTCACCGGACTCGAACCCTGTCTTCGTGGTCAACTCCTCTCTACGTCTCAAGTCCGTGGACGTACATGGTGCACTAATGGGACAAACTGGTTGCAACCGGAAAGCCGTCCAAACGGAGGTACGCGGTCAGCTGGTAAGCTTGAAAAGGAACGGCGTCACACCGCCCTGTAGCATACGTTTTAAAAAATGAAATGCAGCCACACGTACCTCCAGCTACGTAATTCGCAATCTCCAGAAATGTCCGCAGGACTTCTTTTTCACAATGAGCATGTGTTGGACGAATTCAACTAAACTCCACCTGTTAATATCAGCTGCCTAGGTAAGTTGAAGTCAGGAAATGAAAGTTGTTGCGCACCTCCTTAATGTAACTTTTGCATAGCATTGAGGATAACAGAATTCTGTGAATCAAATTATTCATTTGTATCCAATAAATTGTTGCGATTTTTACATTTTTAAAACCTCTCCTGACCTTTTTTATTGAACACGCATAGAATTTATTGAATATTCCAACAGTAACATTTCTCAGTATTACTAATAATATCAGCAGAGTTTTGAGAAAAAAAAACAGAAAAAACTCTGATTATAACCGTAATATTTATATCATACCAACTTTAAAATCACCCTGATATATGGATGTAATGGCTTTTCAACTCTCCGATTCATTGCTTTCTCATGCGTTTGCTCAGAATTAGTCCACCACATTGCGTTCTTCTGCAAACAAATCTTTGACCCTAATTAGTGTTTCGACGGGTTGCCTTTTCTGTGGGACCAGCACTTCCAGCTTCTTCCCAATTGCCACAGCACTGACTTGAGAAGTGCCGACAGTCCCTTCCCCTCTGATCTGAGCTCAGCTAATTGAGTTGCATGCTTTAGCAGACAAACAAAAGAAGCTGATCCCAGATCTGTGTTTGCAGTCAAAGAAAGGGAGCCCAGGAAGGGACATGTTCCAACAAGCTGTTCCCGCCTGGGTGTTAATCACGTTTGACTGTCCCCACCCTGGCCTGGCCCTACAGGGGGTCTATAGAGGGAAGACCATTAGATTAACTTTCCATACGAGTGACTGGGTTTTCCCCAAGCTCTGCTCTGTTTATGTTAGTTTTAGTTAGTTCTTTTGTCATTGCAGCCATCAGCACTCTTATAATATGCAGACACTGGTGGACAATTTTTGTTTCACGGTTATATAGGTGCACTTATATGCACTAATTAGTGCTTAACTAATGCACAGATAATTATGAGTTAATTTGGTAACACTTTATATTAAGGGTCCATTAATTAAGCATTAATGAATGGTTAATTTGTTCACAATTAAGCATTAGTTCAAAACAAAAGCACTAGTAATTAATGGTTAACTAAATATTTTAAGAGTCCCGAATTACGCATTAGTTAAGCTCAGTTAAACTTGTAAATCATGATTAACTTGTTCACAATTATGCATCAGTTAAGCATGAGCAAACACATAATTCATGATTAACTGAATATAAAGGCATTTTAACCATTATTTAAAATTTGATAAGCCATTTATTATTTTTTTGATTCATTGTGTAAGTTAACTGAACAATAAGCTAGTAATTATGTTTAATTACTGCTGTTTTGCAAATATATATGGCTAAAATACTTTAATAAACACAATTTAACCTCATGTCCTAAAGTTAAAGTTGTATCCATGTTAATAATGGCACTTAAATCATGTTTAAGTTTATTGACTAGAACTAGCTAGTAGCTAATCAAGGCTAAAATGTCATTAATACAGTACTAATCCTATTCTAAAGTGAAAGTTATATCCACATTAATCATGGCACTTATTGAAGTTTATTCAAGTCTATTTACTGGAACAAACTAATAATTAAGGCTAAAATTTCATTTCATTAATACACTAATAATAAAGGCAATTTGACCCCCTATTCTAAAGGGAAAGTTATATCCACATTAATCATGGCACTTATTGAAGGATATTCAAGTCTATTTACTGGAACAAGCTAATAATTAAGGCTAAAATGTCATTAAAACACTACTAATAAAGGCAAGTTGACCCCCTATTCTAAACTGAAAGTTATATCCACATTAATGATGGCACTTATTGAAGGATAATCAAGTCTGTTTACTGGAACAAGCTAATAATTAAGGCTAAAATGTTATTATTAGAGTACTAATAAAGGCAATTTGACCCCCTATTCTAAACTGAAAGTTATATCCACATTAATGATGGCACTTATTGAAGGATAATCAAGTCTATTTACTGGAACAAGCTAATAATTAAGGCTAAAATGTCATTAATAGAGTACTAATAAAGGCAATTTGACCCCCTATTTTAAAGTGAAAGTTATATTCACATTAATCATGGCACTTATTGAAGGATAATCAAGTCTATTTACTGGAACAAGCTAATAATTAAGGCTAAAATGTCATTAACAGAGTACTAATAAAGGCAATTTGACCCCCCATTCTAAAGTGAAAGTTCAATTCAATTCAATTCACCTTTATTTGTATAGCGCTTATACAATGTAGATTGTGTCAAAGCAGCTTCACATAAAAGGTCATAGTAAATAGGAACATTGTAGTTCAGTTTGTAGTGTTTAAGTTCAGTTCAGTTTAGCTCAGGTTTAAATCACTACTGAGAGTCCAAACACTGAAGAGCAAAACCAACGATGCGCAGCTCTACAGATCCCGAACCATGCAAGCCAGTGGCAACAGCGGAGAGGGAAAAAAAATTCAATAATTGGCGAAAGTGAAGAAAAAAACCTTGAGAAACCAGACTCAGTTGGGCACGACCATTTTAATTTCTCCGCTGGCCGAACGTCTTGTGCAGAGCTGCAGTCTCAGCGGCGGAGGCTGGAAGCTGGCTTCAGCGAAGACTCGTTTGTCTCTGGAGCGTCACAGGAATCAGTCTCATGTTCTCCACTCCTCCATGACCACCACAGTAGCTGCTCAGGATACGGCCTGGTCCAGGATATGGAAACCTTGGGATCATCCCGTCGTTGGTCTTGGATAGAATCAGTGACTCTGCATAGTCTGAGGTCCTCGGGAGGAGTATCCCCAGATGGAAATGGAGAATAAAGAGAATAATTAGCGTAGCTGCTGTTCATAGTGTATATAAACAAGATGCAGAACCTGTGTGGGAACCCGCTAAGTGGTGCATTGAGTTTATGCTTTACTAAACAGATAGGTCTTCAATCAAGTTTTGAATTGGGAGAGTGTGTCTGAGCCTCGGACGTTATCAGGAAGGCTATTCCAGAGTTTAGGAGCTATAAATGAGAAGGCTCGACCTCCTTTACTCGACTTAGTAAGTTAAACGTAAGTTATACTCACATTTATCATGGCACTTATTGACAGATATTCAAGTCTACTTACTGGAACAAGCTAATAATTAAGGCCAAAATGTCAATAATACACTACTAATAAAGGCAATTTGACCCCCTATTCTAAAGTGAAAGTTTTACTGACATTAATCATGGCACTTATTGAAGGATATTCAATATTCAATTATTATTTACACTTTTTCTTATTTAATTTATATTTAGTAGTTTTCATTGTTTGCACTTTTGAATTATTATTAGTGTGGTTATCAGAGTATGACAACTTTTGGTAATACTATTTTCTTGCAAAGTAAGCATTCATCTATGAGTACTTTTATTTGTATTACTTAAATCAATTAAAAATCAAGTATAATTGAAAACTGGGACATTATAGTTTTACTAGAGTAATATTTTGTTAGGGTATATTTGTACTTGTCTACTTCTTCCACCACTGTACATTTACTCATCATCTAACCTGTATAAATCATCATTTATGTTTTATGCATTGATAATCTTCTGAATTTTCTGACTTGTATTGATGTTTTCAAGCTTTGTGTCTACAGATCCTGCCTTCACCCTTGACCTGATGATATTGTGCTTTGTTGTTTGCTGGATGATCACAATGACCTTCCTGCACAGGTTACTCTCAAACAGGAAAAGTGAACAGGTGGTCTGAACTCAGACTGCCCATCTGTAAAACACATACAAACCACGACACGCAGAAAAGAAATATTGCAGTAACTATAGCAGTCAGTGTTCAGTTAGCCCCTTTAATTTAAGAGCTGGAGATTTGTATGATTTTTTTTTAATATAAACTATTTTTTTGTTTAATTATGCATCTTCAAAAATGGCATGTTGCAACAGCAATTAAGTAATATTTGATTGTATATCATCTTATTTATTTATTTATTTATTTATTTATTTATTTATTTATTTATTTATTTTAATTGTTTATTTATTTATGCATTTATTTATTTATTTACTTATTTGGTTATGTATTTATTTATGCATTTATTTATGCATTTATTTATGTATTTATTTATTTATTTATAACATCTTTTTATTTAGTTAGGTTTCACGCATTTAAAAAAATATCAATTAAAAACCATGTATTCTGAATGAATGCTGTTTTATTTGTAATGTAAATAATTCATAACATAGGTTATGTATGTTTTAAATAATATTAATTTATTTATTTTATCTGATATTTAATTGCATTTATACTGTACCTATTTAAAAATGTATGACAGTGCCATTTAAACAGACCAAAAGTAATTGTACTTAATTTACTAAAATAAAATAAAATAAAATAAAATAAAATAAAATAAAATAAAATAAAATACTTTCTATTTTGTCATTCATATTAAACTAAATGAAAATAAATTACATTCTATTTAGTCTGTTTTATGCCTATTAATAATGCAGTAATGGGTAGTTTATGATACATTTTAGGACTCTTTAATTCTATTATATTTATTTAATCTATTTGTTTTAAATCCTTGCAATGGATAGAATATAACGCATAACACTACACTATATTTATAATTGTTTTGTCTGTCCAACAGTAACTACACATTTCATAAACGCCAACTGTGGTCAGATTCTTTTTGGCTAAAGCACTCAGATGGGACTTATCGTGGCACGTTTAACATTTCTTTCATAGCGCACATCAGACAAGCCTTACTCATTAATCTCAATAGAAATGACGAGACACATGCCAAGATGGCAAAAATGAATTGTTATTAATTATTCATTGATTATGTTTAGTCTTTGCCTGACAAGGGTCTAGTTAACAGGTGGACTTCATGGAGGGGGTTGAGAGTATGAAATTGGCACTGGCTGCCTCTAAATTACACTTCAGCTTCCTGTGCCTCGACCTCCAGGTCCCCAACCTACAACTGCAATGTATTTCGTGTGACTAACAGCTGTAATTCTCCAATTATCATGCTGTGTTGTCCAACTGGGCTGCAGCTTCAGTTACCAGGAGTCTGTAGACAGGAGCTGGGCCTCAAACGATTGGGGATGAGAGGTTTAAGGTGGGCTTCTGCACTGGCCATTTGTTGTACACAATCAAAATGTTTTAAAAACATTAGCAACTGCGATTAAGTCAAATAATACAAAACAATGGTATCCCCCATTGACTTTCAGTGTATGGACTACTTTCATAGTGTAGAGAGTGTAATTGTTATGTTTACATGCTCCACTTTTCATCAATACAGACGAATCCATTTTCATATGAATGGGATCATATAATTCACAGAAATTAAACAATAATTCAGTAAAGGTTTAAATACTAAATTTGTGATTTAGTCTAGATCAGTGGTTCTCAAAATTTTTCACCTAGTACCACCTCAGAAAAAATGGTCTCTCCAAGTACCACCATAATGACCAGTATTGAAATACAGTAGCGTGGTACAGATATGGCTACTGAAAATGCGCGTTTCTGCACGCGCAATACTGCAATTTATCAGCCGCAGTCACGCGCTTTACTGCGGTTGTATAAGCCTCCTTTTCATGAAAAAAAAAAACATTTCTGTGCTTTAAGCAATAGCCACCAGGTGGCGCAAGGAACAACCGCTTTTCCAATGTCTTTTGGCCCGTTTCCACTGAGTGGTATGGTATGGTATGGTTCGGTTTGGTACGCTTTTATGGCCGTTTCCACTGTCAAAAAGCGTACTGAACCGAACCAAACCATACCACTTTTTCGGCACCCTTTCGAAAGGGTACCAAACACAAGAAAGGGTACCAAAAGGCAGAGCCACACGCGCAGCTGAACGCTATTGGTTTACAGAGATACGTCATTCGCTTCCGCAACGAGCCAGAATGAAAACAAAAAAACGCCATGTTTGAAATACACAGCCGACGAGCCGAGACATTACAGCGGAATGAATTATACATATAATAACGAGCCATGCTCGACCCGGGCTCAAACAAACCTTGTCGTCGTCTTGATAAACAGCCACAAAGCCAAGAAGAAGAGCAGATTTACCCTGTGCCCCGTAGTTTTTTGCGAGCCAGTCTGAGGCGCGAGCAGTTTCGCTTTCTTGCTAGCGCTCGCGCGTCTAACATTATATCTGAAATAACAAACTTCTTGAGCTGATGATAATAACCTGCGCTTGATTATTGACGTGCTTTTGAAACCCGATCCTGTCAGACACAGACAAACGCGAGAGTGAAGCGTGAAGAAACAAAGGAGAAGCTGGAAAAAAAGAGCACATTATTTTTCAGCAAACATGAACAAAATGCCATGTATAACTAACTTATTATCTTCACCTTTTGGACTAATATGAACTGGGAATGATGGAATTACTGTCTAACAGAGGCTACATGTGCTGCTGAAGATTACAGACACAGATGAGAGGTTTTCGCTGACTGTGGGCTATATTTTGTGTTGTTTTGAACCTAACTACGGACGAAATTTCTGCTGTGTGTAGTTCTTCTGTAGTTGGTAACATATCGGAGACTGTAAGGGGCTGTATGTGTTTATAAATGTTCATTTATTTAGTTATTTAATATAATTACAGACGTTACAGTAGGCTGTTTCGCACTGTCATTGATTTGCAGATATAATCAACTCATGTTCATTGAAAAGTTAGTAATAAACATTTCTACACAAGTATTTATGTGTGTAAAGCGTCTGTTTTGTGAGAAGAGCTTCTCATATGATATGTGAACGACCCATACAGCTTTATTGTAGACATTTCCTCGAGTGAGAATGACGTCGACTGAAACTTTCTGTCATACACCACGCCCACCAAAAGGGTACCCTTGTTAGTGGAAACGCAAGCCTGATAAAGGTGACCCGTACCAAACCGAACCGTACCGTACCAGTCAGTGAAAATAAGCCATTCGTTGTCATGCGTGATTAAATGGGTTAGGTGCAGGACCTGATTGGCTAATCAGGAGGACCTGGAAAATTCCAGATGGGCCGGTCTGTTTTTTGGCCGCGAGGGCCGGTGTCCCTAGCTGCTTGCACTTTCAGCAGTCGTAATTTATTTATTTATTTGACCATAGCCTCACTCTTTTTATTCATTATTTTGCCGCAGCCCCATGAACAAAATGCAGCCTGCAGGTCATTCGACCCCAAACAGCGGCACCTTGGTGAAAATAAGAAATCGAATAATTAATATTAATGAATATTAAACCTGCTTAATGAAAATGAGATGATTCACTACATGAATAAATCTGACATGTAGGCCTAATTAAGCAGCTACAGCACTGCAGTTCAAAAACGAGGCATATTAATTCCTATTATTAAGAATATGTATTATTGTCAGCTACTTAAAACGTTATAAATAGTTGAACATTAACTGTACTTGCAGACAAAAAAAAAAGTCTTTTCAATTTAAATGTGCTTCTAAAAAGTAAAAAGAAAACTGCTGTACTTGTAAAGTAATAATATATAATAGCCTATTCATCAAAACCTGGAAATGCTGCTTGGACCTGATAAATATAGGCTATACGTCATGGTATTCATTATAAATTTTGAGATATATGTTGCATGTACACATGACATATTTGTATATCTTTTAAATCGAAACATTAACTTGTATTTTAATATGATTTGGAATTACATATTTAAATTAGAAATTAGATCTGTTTACTGCTCGTCACTTATAGTAGGCAGGGGCGTAGCAACCGGGGGGGACGGGGGGGATATGTCCCCCTCACTTTTAGAGACAGACCATTTAGAAACAGGTGATTAATAATTATATGAATGTATGATCTCATCCAGCCCAAAGCAGGTCGATTTTTAGCATCTAATGACGCTGATCACATCAGTGTTATCGTACGCGTCAAAGAATTAAAAGTGTGTTCATTTTATTATTTTATTATTCAGCTATTCTTACGCGTACCAGGAACCACAGTTTGAGAACCACTGGTCTATATGAACCCAGAACGTTGTGATTAATTTTAATTCATTTACATCTGCATTAGTTGTATTGTGTTGTGTTGTACATTATACAGCAGTTGTTTTGGATGCTCTCTTTTTCAACAGCATTGTTAAAGACTAAAGCCTGTTTGTACATGCTCCAGATCGCTTTTCTTCAATGGACACAACATGTTAAATCAGAGCTGTTGTTTTGGCATTTCTCCCAGTTTATATTCTCACTTGATTTTGTAAATACTCCTGTATTACTTCTGTACATAGTTGGTCCATTTAAAAAAAAAATCTGTGTTTTTACTAAATGTTTTGCTGCAACATTTCAAAGACCTGGAAAGTAAGCATACAACAGGCAGAAATTACACACTGTAAAAAATGGCCGTGATTTAAACTGTAAAAACTGTAAAAATGCTACAGTACAAATCCGTAACCTGGTTAATGGTATGTTTACTTAATATATATACGGCGAATAACCGTAAATTGACTTTCCCAGAATTCCCTGCATGGCACATCACTTTTTATGCTTTTTGTTGACATTACTATGGATCTTTTTAGTTGTTTCTCCAACAGTTCTGAACATTAGAGATTCATGTTACATCTAATGTTGATAAACAATGTTTAATTCATGACTTTAATTTGTGGGAAAAGTTGTTAGTGATGAGCATTGGTTCATAATGTAACTTTCTCATCACCACCTGCATATGGCTGTGCTAACGTGTCTAATGCTGGTAATTCAAAATGCAGACATATTACCTCTATAAATGAATAAAATATAGTAGTTTACCATAAAAACAAGAAATTACTTTTACGGTTAGATTTATTTTTTAGAGTGCACCTCTCAAAGTGTCTAATGTCTTACTTCAGGTGCAGCGCAGGGACGAAAGTGTTCTCAGTCATTTAAAGGGAACTTATTATGCCCCTTTTTACAAAATGAAATATAAGTCTCTGATGTCGCTAGACTGTATGTGAGGTTTCAGCTCAAAATACCCCACAAAAAATGTTTGAAAACTATTTGAAACTGCTCCTTTTTGGCGTTGCTGCTAATGGTGCCATTTTGGTGACTATCACTTTAAATTCAAAACATTTGAAAACAATAATGAGTGTTTTAGATGAAAATACCATTTCAATTTTAGCCAGATTAGTGTAGACATACCCAATATTTGCTCCATTTTGGCATGATCAGTTTCACGTCATGGTGTTGTGGTGATTTGCAAACAACAATGGATGTTGGTATTGCAAGAATCTGACATGTTATCTTGCAAAGTCTGCAACAGTTGATAACACATTTGTTTAGTCTCTAAGTTCTCTGAGTTCTGTTACATATGTGAGCTTGACAAATAGGAGGATATAGAAGCATGTCTGTACACTGCTTTCAAATAAGAAGAATTAAAAATGAAATGATGCTGCTAGGTGAAATTATGCAACATGACAGCAAAACTCCTGCCTTTAGGATTTTTTCCTTAGAGCCTTATACGACACTTCATTAGCCATTATCATTTTACATTCTTGTTTTTTTTTGCAGGTCAATTGTTAGTTCCGTCTTGTTGATAAGTCTTGTTTTACTTGTTGTAAAAGATAGCAATCGATTATTGGTTGGGAGTTTGACAAATTCCTTGTTCTCAACATGTATTTAGGAATCAACATCTCATAACCTGACACAGTGGCTAAAGAAATAATGTGTTGTCTGAACCCGGCATTGTATGTCTGAATGGATTATAGAGCATGAACGTGACAAAATCATGGTCATATCCATGTTTTTTCTCCCTCTCACCTTCAACTATACACCCCTCACTCACTCCAGCCCCTCGGGACAGTGTGAACCGTGACATTACACAGCTTTCACTCTAATTAACCAGTGGCTTTCTCCAAGAAATCAATCTGAGTCAGTCTATACCTCCAAACAGAAAAAAGCTAAAGATCCTCTTAGCTATCAACAATGAGGACAGAGGTGAAAACGCACTGGAATCTGATGAAAACACCATTTAAATGCTCCGTCTGGCTACTCCATTTTAAGAAGCACGTTTTCAACACTTAGGAGGAAAGTGTGAAAAAAATGTTACCTTCTGTGGCACAAGACACATTCTAAATTGTCCCGTGAGTGTGTTAAAGTGTGATGAAGCCCAAACCCTTATTGCATGTGGTTGAGATTCTGCTATGGTGATAATCACTGAGCCAATGTGTGAGCAACATGAATCAGCTTTAGCTTAGACTGCATTGGTGGACTCGTTTTTTACAGTAACTTTCATGTCCCTGCATGGTTATTAGCAACAACAAAAGCCCTAAAACTAAAAATACTTTTGTTTCTTGAAATTATGTACAAGTTGAATAAAGTTCAATTAATTTTTTGTTTATTTTGCTCTCCTCTACGAATAATTTAGCGCAATGTGATTTACTTACGAAGACTAAAATAAAAACATTCCTAAATACTAAAATACTAAATATAACACTTTAACAAGAATTGAAATAAATTTAATATAAATTTTTTAAGTACAATAATGAAACCGCATCACCAGGTTTGATTTGAATTAAAACTATTCAATTTTTCAGTCATTAAATCAACAAATTTGCTAAAAGAAATATGGCTTCATCATGTAAACATTATAATTGTTATTATTATTATTCATTATTTTGGTGGTCCATTTGAGTATTAATAGACTGTCTGCTTAATGATACAGACATTCAATAGACATTTAACTGACTGTAAGAAACTTTGCCAGTACATGTCAACTTACACTAAACCCTAACCCCGACCCAAAACCCGACCTAACAGTCTACCTATAACTTAATGAGAATTAGTTGGCATGTAGATGCTATGTAACTTACATTTAACAAACCGACCATCAAAATAAAGTGTGACCTTATTTTTATAGCTAAAATGTTTTTTAAGGGTTTCAGTTCAAATGTAGTATAGTTTTGTGTACCATTTTTAATCAAATTGTTATTTTGTAAAGTTATGAAAAAAGTAAATATAAGTTAATTCTACTTATATAAAGCTAACCTTTCTATAAAGCTAGCTCATTAATAATCCAGCCCCAAATTTTCTTCCAAACTTTTTTCATCTCTGTAATTTCTAACCCAGAATTATATCAGATATTATTGGTGGGAATCACAGGTTAACTCACAATACAATATTATCATGATATTTTGTTCCTGATTGATATTGATTTATCACAATATCAGTGATATCAGCGATTCTGCGATATATATCAACAAAATCATCCATGATATATCATATTATAAAATGCATTTCTTTTATTAACAACGCATTTTATGGAATTGAAACAATGTAAAGCAAGCACACAGCGGTCAAACAAGCTTAAAAATGCTGATGTGCAGAGAGACAATTGTGACTGAAATCTCTAAATTAGCCATAGCAGCAGAATCAATATAGTGGAATATGAATTAAGGAAAACTTAATGTCAAAATAGCAATTTATTGCTATAAAGTATTCTGTAAAGTTAAGACATATTAGAAATAAGTCTTATTTTATTTGTAAAAACACTTTGAAATAAAGAGCTAAAAAAACAAACAAAGGGACTAATGATGAAAATGAGGAATTGTCTTATAAATTCTGTTCAACCTTGCCTAACCAGTCGATTCCAGCTTACATCAAGACTCTCGCTGGTACACTTGGCTTTAAAAAAAAAAAAACGAGGAGATTCCTGTTCACCTCGCCTCAGGTTTCTCGGGGCATCAGGGTCAAGTCGGCCTTCCCATCCAGAAGTTTGATTGATAGTGATGTACCAAAATAAGAACAGTCAAGTCATACTCACATAACACACATATCAGCAGCTGAGAAAGCCTGTGAGGGGTGGAATCAGGGCTGCAGGGTCAGGTGTTCGGTCAGGAACTAGACAGGGATCAAGCTTTGTAATCATTCTAATCTTCTGCTAGTAAATACACTGGCATCAACAAGCTCAAAGTCTGAGGTCAGAAAGCAAACCGCTTCATCAAAACAAAAAATTTTAATAATTGCATTTTGCATTAAAAAGCTTTATGATTTTTTGGAACATTATATAATTTTGCATTAAGTACACGTTTTTGATTGATTGATTGATTGATTGATTGATTGATTGATTGATTGATTGATTGATTGATTGATTGATTGGCATTTTTGCACTGCAGGAACTGACAATGATTTTTTTTAACATGTTTTTTTTTTTTTTTTTTTTTTTTAGACATACACAAAACAAAAATTCAAACACAACATAAAATGCCTGACACAAAACATAACTGCATATACAAAATATACATATGGCCAAAGCCATGAGCTATATGCTTATTTCACGCGGCCGCCATTTTAAAGAACCAAAGCAAGGCTGCGGTGGGAAGAAACCCGGAAGTATAGGACCAGCACTGTAAACATTGAAGTAACCATGCTGTGGACTATAAACCTCCAGCTGTTGCCAAGAATTGAAAATGCAGATATGGTGTAAACATTACTTTAAAATCATTCAGTAAGTTTAATTTAAACAATTAAAAGCATTTTAGGCATCAAACAACATCACAATCTCTGTAGGAGTAATATGCCCAAAAGTCCTCCTAGGCTTCAGTTCATGGCACTAGTTAAACACCATGGGGACGCTTCCCAGCTTCAGCCTATGTAACCCAGTGAGGGATAAAACACTGCAGTCCTCTGTAGCACATCTCCGTGTTGTCTGTAATAGTGTTGTCCCGGTACTGAAGTTTTAAAAACGTCCATTTCCCGCTAACATTCAAACGCCGCTGAGCGTGTTCATAAACAGTGCTGATTTACCATAGTATTCACTAGTGCTCATCAGTTTACCGCTCTTCACCCAGTGCAAACACAGATACACGGACACTGGAGCACGAAGCAGCCGTGAAGATCAGTCGAGTCATCAAGCATATCGCTCGTCTGTGTTTGTGCTCGGTAAACAGTTGAGGGTGAACTGATGACCTTCTCGGCCAATCACAACCATTTCTGTTGAGCATGTGAACACAACAGCAAATCAGCGCTGTTTTAAGAAAGCCATCAACGGTGCCTTAAATGTTAGCGGGAAATTGACGGTTTTTCTTTTAATTCAGTATCGTGACATGTCTAATATAGTGAAAGAATCAGTTCATTAACTCGAGTTTGATAAACAGCATCTAAAACGTGTGTTTGGGAAAGAAAACGTTAGCTAATTAGTGCCATTTCCCTTAACTTCCCTACAGAAAAAAAACAGCTTAAACCAGCCTAGGCTGGTTGGCAGGCTTTAGCTGGTCGACAAGCCTGGTTTTAGAGGGGTTTTGGCCATTTCCAGGATGGTTTCCAGCCATCTCCAGCCTGGTCTTAGCTGGTCAGATGTGTAAACAGATGTGTTTTCAGTCTTGATTTGAGTGTACCTAATGTTGGAGCACATCTGATCATTTCTGGAAGCTGATTCCAGCAGCGAGGGGCGTAGTAGCTGAAAGCTGATTCACCCTGCTTTGACTGAACTCTTGGAATTTCTAGTTTATGTGATCCTAAAGATCTGAGTGATCTGTTAGGTTTGTATTCAGTGAGCATATCTGTAATGTATTGAGGTCTTAGGCCATTTGGTGTTTTATAGACCAGTAATGAGGACAGGTATGATGTGCTCTGATTTTCTGCTTCTGTCAAAGATATAACATTTAGGAAATTCTGCTCTGTAATAGCGTTTGTCCTAAATGTGGTCCATACTAAAATTACAATGGTTATCAAACAGTTCGGATAAGATTTCATAGTTAGGATCTTTCTGTTATACACCCCCTGAATTCTAAATTATGCTGCCTCATTTATAAAATGTTCCACACAAACCATTCTAAATTTGCTCCAAGATCATTTTGCAAAAGTGCATAAGTGCAATTCAGAGAAACTCTCTTCCAGATGTGACATTTATAAATAGCAAATGGTCTTGAGACTGAGCAGAGCTGACTGCTGTCAGATCTCCACCTTGTGAACGCCCCCTAAAAATAGCATCTTAACAGAGCACACACCAATATTCAAATTTCTATGCTTTAAAATGAAAATACAAAAAAATTCTGAAATTGAGGTCCTGCTGGCTAAAAACCATAGTAAAAACATTATAGAAAGAAAAGTTGAACGTTTCATATCATTAAAAAATGATTATGGCCACTGGTCAAAAACAAACAAACATTACTTACATATTTATTAACAGTTTACTACTGCTAAGCAATTTTTTTTATATATTGTTTAAATATAACTGATGTCAATTACAAAAACAATGTTCATGCATGATGTCTCTATTCATATTCACAGAAGCTGCAGATGTACATTTATCATGGATTTTATTAACAATTCAAGACTTAAAGATTTAACCTTTGATAAAAAAAAATCTAACTACACTGCACAATTAATCTCTAACACTACATTTTTGTTTGTTTATGATGAATTTGGTGCACATACACCTTTTATTAGATGTTCGTTCATTTATTGATTCATTTATTTTCTTTTCGGCTTAGTGCCTTAATTAATCTGGGGTCCCCACAGCGGAATAAACCACCCACTTATACAGCACATGTTTTATGCAGCAGATGAACTTCCAGCTGCAACCCATCAAATGGAAACACCCATACACTCTGACATTCACACACATACACTACTGACAATTTAGCTTACCCAATTCACCTATAGCGCATGTCTTTGGACTGTGGCCCAGTTGTGACTCAACCTGCAACCTTCTTGCTGTGAGGTGACAGTACTAACTACTGAGCCACACTTTTTCATGTTTAGCTATTTGAACATCTAACAAAAGGGGCGATGCGGTGGTGCAGCGGGTAGCGCTGTCGCCTCACAGCAAGAAGGTCGCTGGTTAGAGCCTCAGCTGGGTTAGTTGGCATTTCTGTGTGGAGTTTGTATGTTCTCCCCGTGTACACATGGGTTTCCCCCCACAGTCCAGTATAGGTGAATTGCTTAAAATTGGCCTTAGTGTATTAGTATCTGTGAATGTGAGAGTGTATGGGTGTTGCAGCTAGAAGGGCATCCAATGCCGTTGCCTATAAAACAGATGCCAGAATAGTTGGCGGTTCATTCTGCTGTGGTGACCCCTGATTATTAAGGCACTAAGCTGAAAGAAAAATGAATGAATGAAAAAGTGTGTTGTTCGTGGCGGAAAGTACATTTCCACACTAAAGACTTAAATATGAACTTTGTCATGGAGTTAAGCATACACACACACACTTTCTGATAAAATCTGAGCATATGCACTAGAGATGTAACGATTTCACTATTAACCACGCTTTAATTTGTCCTGGTTATTTAATCGTAAAGGCTTCTCAACACTGCGTTTCTGTTTCACAGAACAAAACTGCTGCAACTAAACAAAGTTATGCCAACTGTGCGCTAGTTTAAAGTTCCGTGCTTGTACACTGAAGCTAATACCCACGCACACTGGATTATCCATGGATGAGGCTATTAACTAAAATAAACTACTCTCATATCATTTGAGAGAATCTTTCGCGCGCATGTTTGTTATTTCCAACGGAGGCGCGTGGCTTGCGGCCACATATTGTGAGCGACGTGCGGAGTGCGAGTCATGATTTCCAGGGTCACCTAGTTGAAAGAAAGCTGGGAGAGCACTGCGAGTGATGTGACAAGAACTGGACCGATCAGATTCATACTTTGTATGGAATATACAAATTTCTACTCCAAAGAGAAAAAAATACAAAATTAAAAATGCCAAACACTTTTGTAATCTAGTTGATCTAAAGTGCCTTTCAGACCGAGGTTCAGCAGCCTCTGACTACATTTGTTCTCTTTAAAATGGAAATACTTAGCTAATGTCTAGCTTAGTTTTACAGTAGAAAAATACAATTTAAAATAGTTTTGATGTGATTTTCTAAACTATTGGTGTTTTGAATTTAATAGATGCAATAATCGTGAAAACAGTCAAACCGTGATTATTCCTCAGACTATAATTGTACAACCAAAATCTATAATCGTTGCATCCCTAATATGCACACATTATAAACCAGGACCCTGGTGTTGTTGATGTAACAGAGGTCAGCTAGTAAGTGCTGTGCAGGTAAACCTCACTCCTCTGACCTCTAAAGGTGCTTAAGCAACCATCTTTAGTCTTTAGCCTCTTTGTTAGAGCAACCGACTCCCATGCGAAAGGTCGCCGGTTCGATACCAGCTTGGAGTGGGTTGGGTGGTGTAGGACCAGTGGGGTTACATTGACAAGAAATTCCATGTCACTTTTTGTTGTCCCTGGGTAATCATAAAAAAAATCAACTAGCACTTCAACTAGCAAAATCAGGCTGTGCACAGCATACTACGTCAAATGAATCGTGGTGAAATGGTGCTTATATCGTGTCAGTTGAAAATGCTTCAAATCTGTATTGTAAGCTTGTTGTAAAATGTACTTTTTTTTGTTTTAGCTTAAAAAATTTGACTGTGGATATTGAATGTTGAGCCTAGACATTCTCCATTTTCTTTGGCTTTTCTGTTTATCTTTGGGTAAGCCTAGTCATTCCATGATTTAGGTGTGGAAATGGATATGCCAAGATGATTCCAGCCAATATTTACTCAACTGCTGTGTCCTAACCCTAATGTCTGATTCTTGACATGATCCGTGTTAATGCTGACAAATGACCCTCAGACCAGGAAGTTGGACAAGTGCTGAACAAGCAGAAAGAATATATGAAAACTATGGCCTATCAGTTCCTGATAACTTATTTACTTTATGCACCAGATGTGTTGTATGTAAAATTTTAAAATAGCTTTTTAAAATAAGAAATTACAGATATAGTTTTCCATTATTAAATTATTTTAAAAGCAGATGAAAATAAGTTAAAGGAGCATTTTCTTACGAATAATACAAAATTAGATATTTAGCAGAATGCATTGGCTGCACTATTCCATACAATGGGTGTAATGTGAAAGAATTACATTTTCACTCTCCACAAATTAAAATCGGAATTAATCAACATTTATTCGTTTTATTTTTATATGTATATAGTGCTTGTTATAAACAACGTACATGTGTACTTTTTTTATTTTGTCAATTCAAACCAATCGTGTCCCAAAGAACGCGATCATGCACCGCCCTTCATTTTAGGACTTGTCGATCAGATGTACATATATTCCTGAAATCCTTGTTATTAGTGACACTGTCCAAATCCTTCACATACATCAATCTATTTTTAGCACAAAGTGATTTGCATATATGTTAATTACATTTAAATAAAAACGTATTGCAGTTTAAACGAGTATTAAGAGTATCCGTTAATGTAAGTAGATTTTTTTTCATTTATTTCTTAAGTTGAAAATCAATGTAATATCGAATACTCTACATGTGCTTAGCTGTGCTCGAAAGTTTACATAGCCCTTGAAGAATCTTTAAAATGTGAATAATTGATTAGCCCTACTATAGGTGAATTAAAAAAAAACTGAATTGGCCATAGTGTATGTGTGTGAATGCAAGAGTGTATGGGTGTTTCCCAGTGCTGGGTTGTGGCTGAAAGGGCATCCACTGTGTAAATGCTGAATAAGTTGGCGGTTCATTCTGCTGTGGCGACCCCTGATGAATAAAGGGACTAATCTCAATGAAAATGGATGAATGTTCTGACTGAGATCATTTACATAAAAGACGTTTACATATACTTCATGAGAACATAGTCAAAGTGATCAAAATAACCCCTGCAAAAGTTTACATACCCTTGGTTTTCAAAACTATGTGTAGTTTCGGGTAACACTTTATTTTGATGGTCCATTTGAGTATTAGTAGACTGCCTGCTTAATAACTGTTAATATGCTTCTTCAACAGACATTTAAGTGACTATAAGACACTTTGCCAGTACATGTCAACTTACACTAACCCTAACCCCAACCTAACAGTCTACTTATAATCTAATGAGAGTTAGTTGCAATGTACAGTAACGTATATTCAACAAACAGACCATCAAAATAAAGCGTGACCTGGTTTCCTGATAGTCTATGACTATTCGACTTTTTTCTTGTTTGTTCTGAACAGAAACTGCTGCTGTTCTTCATAAAAATCCTCCATGTCCTGCACATTCTTCAGTTTTCCAGCATCTTCTTCAGGTTTGGACCCTTTCCAGCAGTGACTTTGATTGTGAAATGAATCTTTTCATGCTGAGGATGGGTCAGTTGGCGTTTCTGTGTGGAGTTCGCATGTTCTCCCTGCGTTCGCGTGGGTTTCCTCCGGGTCTCCGGTTTCCCCCGCAGTCCAAAGACATGCGGTACAGGTAAATTGGGTAGGCTAAATTGTCCATAGTGTATAAGTGTGAGCGAGTGTGTATGGATGTTTCCCAGAGATGGGTTGCGGCTTGAAGGGCATCTGCTGTGTAACACATATGCTGGATAAGTTGGCAGTTCATTCCACTGTGGCGACCCCGGAATAATAAAGGGACTAAACTGAAAAGAAAAATGAATGAATGAATGAATGCTGAGGATGATTGAGGGACTCAAAATCAACTGCTAAAAAAGGTTTAAACCCTCACTGATGCTCCAGAAGTAAACACAAGGCGTTAAGTTGACTTTTAAAATCTTAAAATCAATGTAAATTGCACTTACTTTGCATTCTGTGAAACATGATATATTGTCTTTTATTTATGAAGGGCAGTAATAAATGAAAAACTATCATATTTCAACAAAATAAACAAAAATTGTACATCTTCATTATTCTTAAACGTTTTCACCACTGTTTTTCTCTGTGGGTATGTTTGCTTGGCAATGATTCACTAAAAACTGATGTCAAAATAATCATGTAATCAGGTAAAATGATCTGGTAATCAGGTAAATTGTCAAAACTCATGAGCTTCTTGCTATCATCATATATTGAAATCTGCTAGGTTAATGACAAGTGCTCATTCAAAACAATTAAGAGAACCAGACTTTTACTCTAGTGCAGGGATGGGCAAACTCGATCCTGGAGGGCCGGTGTCCCTGCATAGTTTTGCACCAACCCTAATCAAACACACCTGCTTGTAGCTTTCTAGTGATCTTGAAGACACTTATTAGGGTGTTCAGGTGTGTTTGATTAGTGTTGGAGCAAAACTCTGCAGGGACACCGGCCCTCGAGGATCGAGTTTGCCCATGCCTGCTCTAGTGGTTCTTAACAGAATAGTCCTCCTTATTCACTTTCATTATATAAAGGAGCTGCTTCAACATTCTGCTAATTTGGTTCAAAATAGCATGAGGGTATGGGCAGTGACATGATTACAATGATCACTTTAATACCTTCACTATTTAGGCCACACTTTCCTAAATGGTTATTCTGCTTAGAAACAAGCAGAAATTAATTTTATCCTGTTCATTGGTAATGTGGATCTGTTAATGACCGTATTATATTCGAATCCTCTCTCGCTCAGTAAAGGAGTTTTTTCAGCTGTTGTGGATTCATAAAGATTTTCATGGCCTAAAATTAAAACTTCAATTAAAGAGCGTAATAACTAGTGCTCTAAAGTATCACATCACTTATAGATGAACATAGAGATTAATTAATGCTGTTATTGAGCCCTCTGATATTCTCTTTGATGTGTAGGAATAGCACTGTGAAGTACGTAACTGTAAAGCCAGTTTCAAAATTGCTGTGAAATACATTAAAGCTACAGATTTGTTCTGGTTTACGGCTTCAGATCTTGTCATGCCGGTTAGGGTGAGGTCACATCCAGCATGCCATAGATGATCTGAAGCCAAAACTACAGTCTGTTTAGCATCTCTGCATGATGCACACATTACATGCTTAAATGTGCTGGCCATCAAACACTTGGGACTGTGAGTTACACTTTAAACTGACCTGAGATCAGTTTCGCAGTGGGTAAAGAGGGTTGGAAAAGGGTGGAAGTTGGTTTTACTGTAAGTCACTGTGCATTATGGGAACTTTATCTCTGCTCTGTCGAGTTTAACAAAGTAACTTTTATTGATATTTTAGTAGTTTGAACTAATATCACGTACAGTGCTCAGCATAATTGAGTAACGCCCCATTTTGAAAATGAATATTTATATCCAATTCTTAGTGGATATAGGCTATGTATTTTGGTGTATTTGAACAAAACAGATTTATTAAACATATTTATTACAATATTTTAGTCACCAAACATTTAGAAATAATACAATTAAATTCAAGCAAAATATTGCAAAAATAAAGTTACAACCTACAAAATTTCAACAATTTTTGCTTCTCTTTTTTTAATTTATTTTTTATTTTTTATTTTTTTTGTATTTAATATTTTACTATAACATATAAATTTGGGTGTACTAGTTTTTGGACCGTTATCATAAGTTATTTTGTTAGATAAGCTCCAGATTTGGCTTCAGTACTGACTAATCTAATGTATATGCTCAAATATAATATTGTATCGCTTCCTAATAAAAGTATGAATTTAAAAGAGAGATTTGTGAGGGGTGTACTTATATGCTGAGCACTGTATAAGAAACAATATATAGAAAAGTCTGTAATAATATATATTTAAAGTCTGTAAAATAACAGAAAACGTACTGGCAGTTTATTACAAGGTTTTTGTATCATATTATACAACACTAACACAGACAATATATCACTTCAACCAATTAAAATGTAAATAAAGCACATCGTTAAAAGTTGTTGGAAGATAGTTCAAGGTCCCATAATGCAATTCAAAAGCAAAAATAAACAAAACAAAATATTTTAAAATAGGAAATAAAAACATTAATCACAAAATATGGAAAACTGCTAATTTATGAATATTTTGCAGGATATTTGTACAGTAAGTGAAATTTAAATGGTTTTGGTTTAGTCAAATAAAAATAAAAAATATACATCTAATGACAAAACATTCACTTGACATATCATTAAAATAATAATTCTGTTTAAGGTTCAAAATACATAAATCAAACTAAAAATCGAATGCCAAATCTAGTGCTTAATAAAAATATACATGAAAACAACAAAAGAATTGTCAAAAGCATAATTATATAATCATTTGTTGAGGGATTTTTATAACCCAGGCTCATTCTGAAAACCTACCACTATAAACATTCCTGGGGCACGCCAAATACGTCCCAGGAGGTTTGTTTTTTTGCAGTTTTTTTAGCGAATCCACCAGAGGTCGCTGTGTACACTTTTTGAGATCTCAAATTTCTTTTGTGAGTGCCATTCGTGCCTGCTATTCTCACTTAAATTCACCAGAGGCCACTACTGACTGACCGACTGACTGATTGACTGACCGACTGACTCACTGACTGACTGACTGACCGACTGACCCACCCTCCTCCTTCCCTAAACCCAACCAACAGTGTTTTCAAAAGCACAGATTGACCCACCCACCTACTTCCTTAAATCCAACCAACAACTTTAAAAAGCAATCCAGAAAAAGAAAAGCCCTCACCTGTTTTTTACCACATTTTCAGATTATACCACATTCTCACCCTGTTATTTACTTTAATTACATTATTTTTTTGGATTCTGTTGTTGTCTTACCTGCTTTCTAGAACCATTCTTTACCAGACTCTAACCCCGTCATCGAGGTCAACTCCTCTCAAGTCCGTCGACGTACATGACGAGCCACTGGACAAACTGGTAACAGTGGGAAAGCCGTCCATATGGAGGTATGCGGTCAGCTGGTAAGTGCAAAGGGAACGGCATCATACCGCCTTGTATCATTCGTTATAAAGAGAAAATGCAGCCATACTCACCTCTAGCTACATAATTCGCAAACTCAAGAAAAGTATATTGGGGTACGTTTACAGAATGAGTCTGTTGTATTTTTAATAGTTACACCACGTGACGTAAAATGGTTATTTCTATAACGATTACAATATACTATATGATTACAAGGACTTCATTTTGAAGAACAAGTACTTAATGGCATTAACAATCGTGAAGTTGAAGACATACACTGTAGCTAATCCTATGATGAATATGGCTAATACAGTACAAACATATTATTTTCTGTTTATTCCACCATAATTTGCCATGGTGGCCTCCACCACTTCATAGTCCCCGTTCATCCTGCATCATTAGTTTCAAATTTCTCAGTTCTGCTACCTTAATGGACTAACAATCTAAGCAAACACTCTCTGTGATGTTGGAGATGGACCATATGGAGCGGCTAAAGTGCTCCTGTACGACTCTGTTCTTGAAAACCTCCGTATTGAGCGTATAGTGACAGAGTCTGTCATAGGCCTGTCAACGCTGACAGTGAGCTAATTGCACAAATCATCAGAAACACATACAGCAAGAGGGAGGAGAGACGCCATGACCTCCTGCAAATGGATCTGGGATTTGCCCTCTGGAATATCAACAAATATGTTTTTTTTACGAGATGAAAGGACACAACTGTAGCGTTTTAGGCCGTGTGGGTTTCTCAAATGCCAATTCCAACTTTATCAAAAGGAAGCTTTTACTTCAGTGAGATGGTACAAGATTTAATGCTAAGCTAAATGGTTGTGCTACCCAGCAGTTTTACTTTAGCAAAGCATACTCAGTTCAGTTTATTTAGTGTTTTGCTAACAGTCATAAAGGCTTGTGATGGTGAATAAGGCTGTTTGCTGTTTTCAGTTGCTGTATCAATCAAATGTTGAATTTTACTGGATTTTACTGTATATTAATCAAAATATTATCACTGAACTTTGACCTGTAAATCCCAATTGTGAAAATATGTTTGTTGTATAATCGTCACAAACATTACCAAGTCAAAATTTAAAGTAAAACATTTCATTTACATGCAATCATTGCCCTACTGAAAAAAACTGCTTAAACCAGCCTAGGTTGGTTGGCTGGTTTTAGCTGGTCGACCAGCCTGATTTTAGAGGGGTTTAGCCATTTACAGGCTGGTTTCCAGCCATTTCCAGCCTGGTCTTAGCTAGTCAGGCTGGGTGATGACCACCTAAAACCAGCTTGACCAGCCTAGCCAGGCTGGGAGCCCAGCCAAAACCAGCTTATACCAGGCTGGTCAGGCTGGTTTTAGCTGGATTTAGCTGGTCATTTTCCAGCCTGACCAGCTAAGACCAGGCTGGAAATGGCCAAAACCCCTCTAAAACCAGGCTGGTCAACCAGATAAAACCAGCCAACCAGCCCAGGCTGGTTTAAGCTGGATTTTTCAGCAGGGTGGGTCTTGGATTTGTCCTCTCGAATATAAATGTTTTTACAAGATGAAAAAATACAATTGTAGCATTTTAGGCCATGTGTTTCTAAAACCCCAAGTTTAATTTTATCAAAATGAAACTTTTATTTCAGCAAGACGGTACAAGATTTAATGATGCACTAAATGTATGAATTTAAAATGTTATCTTTTGCTGCATACCAAAATTTTAAAACCTGATGAACTGTAAATTCAGATAGTGAAAATATGTTTGATGTAAATGTCACAAACCTCACCAAGTAAACAATTTACCTGTTAATTTACATTAACACTTTAATCCTTTACATCTGGAAACTTTTAATTGAGTGCTTTATGGTTTTATAAAAATGTGTTTTCATCACATTTATTAAGGCTAATCACTTACCACAGTACATTCTGTGACTTGTTTCTGCAATGTAGAATTGGAACTGAGTGTGATTTTGTAATGGCAAATAATCAAAAATAAAAAAAGACCTGAATTACGTTCCAAGTTTCTGAAAAATGTAAAAGTCCTATACATGAGACCAAATTATAACATTATAACAATCAAAATTCAACATCCTTTAAGTATATGTATACACACACATACATACATACATACATACACACACACACACACACACACATATATATATATATATATATATATATATATATATATATATATATATATATATATATATATATATATATATATATATATATATATATATATATATATATATATATATATATATATACTTAAAGGTTGTTGAATTTAACTATATATAATTTCGTTTATTCAGTTCACTTATAGCAAAACCCATACATAACTGCTTGTATGATCGTGAAAATTATTTTCAAAATCACTAACATTAAGATTGTAACATTTTAATTTTCATTTGAGGTTTTTGTTGTATAGATTGCATCTTGTCTATAACAAACTTAATCTTCATCATCCTCGTCGCTTCACTTAATGTCCACATCTGAGATATTTCCATCTGCTCTATGCTCAAGAACAGCAAGATCTGTGTATTCTGCATATTAAATAGATTCAGCAATGAATTGGTACATTGATATAGTGTATATATGGGCGACGCAGTGGCACAGTAGGTAGTGCGGTCGCCTCACAGCAAGAAGCTGGTTCGAGCTTCGGCTGGGTCAGTTGGCGTTTCTGTGTGGAGTTTGCATGTTCTCCCTGCGTTTGTGTGAGTTTCCTCTGGGTTCTCCGGTTTCCCCCACAGTCCAAAGACATTTAGGTGAATTGGATAGGCTAAATTGTCCGTAGTGTATGAGTGTGAGTGAGTGTGTATGGATGTTTCCCAGAGATGGGTTGCGGCTGGAAGGGCATTCGCTGTGTAAAACATGTGCTGGATAAGTTGGCGGTTCATTCCGCTGTGGCAAACCTAATAAATGGACTAAGCCGAAAAGAAAATTAGTGAATGATTATAGTGTGTGAGTATATATATATTCCAAACAGCATTACTGGAGAAATAATTTCAGTAACAGATCTGAAGCTTGCAATGTTACAAAAGAATTTTAAACTTTAATTACTAAGTGCAATATCTTGTTTTTACATACAATCTATGAAATATTGGCAAACATAACAATAAATCTGAATAAAAACATTGTAAATGTGGCTTATGGTTGTGTCTGGAGTCAAGCGACGTCATGCTGCTTTTCAGCGTAGTGGAGTTTTTTCAAATTACAACATGGCGAACCTTACCACCATTTTATTTGATGACAGTCGTCCACTTGTGGACTGCAGGCTTTGTTAGATGAAATGTTCAGGAACTACAAAAAAATTGGCTCACATGTGATGCTCATTGTAATGGATACCGGGTTCGAAGGGGATATAAAAAAGATTTTTGCAAATTTATATTTTCACTTATGCAACTTGAACCAGATCGTCTTACAGCAATTAGCATAGCTGCTAGCAGATTAGCATCCCTCAGATTTCCACTTGCTTTCCTCAGTTTGTGTAATCTTCACAAATCATCACCGTCAAAATAGTATGTTTAAGATAACCTCCACAAACAGAAGCCCTTTGCAAATTGGGCCAAATCTGAAAACCTTTTTTACATTATAGTCCCTCACAACCACTACCCTATATAGCAGTGCTCAGCATAAACGAGGACAGCCTCTTTTGAATAAGAATTGATTCATCTATTTCTCAATGAATATAACCAATATGCTTTAGTGCATTTAAACAAAACTATTTTATTAAACGGTTATATCCATTAAAATAAGTTTGTTCACATAACATATTTAGGAATAGAAAGATAATACATTTAAATTGAAACATTTTTTTACAAACTAAAAAATCTCAACTAAACTTTTGATTTTTTTTTATGTTTTCTTGATTTTTCCTATTTATAAAAATTTTATTTAATATTTCCCCCCAACATATTAATTTGGGTGTACTAATTTTTGGACAGTGATCTTAAGTGCTTTATTGGGTTAGTTCCAGTTTTGGCTACTGACAAATCTAATGTATATGCACAAATATATTATTGTACAGCATCCTATGGAAATTATCCGTTTAAAAGAGAGATCTGGGGTGATGCAGTGGCGCAGTAGGTAGTGCTGTCACCTCATAGCAAGAAGGTTGCTGATTCGAGCCTCAGCTGGGTCAGTTGGTGTTTTTGTGTGGAGTTTGCATGTTCTCCCTGCGTTCGCGTTGGTTTCCTCCTGGAGCTCCGGTTTCCCCCAAAGACATGTGGTACAGGTGAACTGGAAAGGCTAAATTGTCCGTATTTTATAAGTATGAGTAAGTGTGTGTAGATGTTTCCCAGAGATTGGTGGAAGGGCATCCGCTGCGTAAAACATGTGCTGGATAAGTTGGCGGTTCATTATGCTGTGGCGACCCCAGATTAATAAAGGGACTAAGCTGACAGAAAATGAATGAATGAATGAATGAAAAGAGAGATCTCATTTATGCTGAGCACTGTACATTGCAACAATGAATATTAGATGCTTGTGTTTACATCTTTTCCAATGTTAAATAGATGCTTCTAATGTGTCTTTAAGATGTTTATGGTTTAAAATATTTAAATTAGAGAATTTTAGAGTAATAAATTGTCAGATTTGTATTCAGAAACATTTGCTGTGTGCTTTTGTACACAGCAAATGTTTTCCAGACCAAACGCTTTTTAAAATCCCTCTTGCAGATGTATAAGTGCTATCTAGCTTGGCTGCTAGCAGATTAGCAGCTTTCAGATTTCCACTTGCTTTTCTCAGCTTTTAAACAAAGCTTGAGGAGATCAAAAGACCATGGAAGTCCTCACAGATCATCATTGCCTCTCCTGCTGTCAAAATAGTGTGTTAAAGTCGACCTCCACAAAAAGGAGCTTGTCCTGTGGGTGTGTGAGAGGTGGCAGGTCACTTCCTCAGAGGTGTACAGGGGACAGATGTCGTGCACTCTCTTTCCTGTCACATGGTCAGTCCATTTCTGTGGTCTGCGCTGTCCCTACACCTGATTCTAACATTAGGATGTGTTCCCACGCTTCACCCTCCCCCCGTTTTGTAAATGACCCCAATCAGGCACTTTTAGGGTCTGTGAAAGTAGTCTATGATTAGTGACTTGTCATTGACGATGTTTTAACTTGTTGTCTTTGCTAGGACTAGCTAAAGTTAATTAACATTGTCTATGTATTTCAATGATACTTTTTTAAATGTTTAATTGATTGGCTTGATTATTTCAATACATATGTGAAACACACAGTGTGAAATTCAGCAACAAATAAATAATTTCCATACAGTAACTAAAATGTTCATATATACAGTAGAAGTCAGAATTATTAGCCACCCTGTTTATATTTTCCCCCAGTTTCTGTTTAACAAACATATTTTTTATCACATTTCTAAACATAATAGTTTTAATAACTCATTTCTAATAACTGATTTATTTTATCTTTGCCATGATGACAGTAAATAATATTTGACTAGATATTTTTCAAGACACTTCTATACAGCTTAAAGTGACACTTAAAGGCTTAACTAGGTTAATTAGGTTAACTAGACAGGTTAGGGTAATTAGGCAAGTTATTTTATAATTATGGTTTGTTCTGTAGACAGTCTGAAAAAAATTATAGCTTAAAGGGGCTAATAATTTTAATCTTAAAATGGTTAATGAAAAATTAAAAACTGTTTTTATTCCAGCCGAAATAAACCAAACAAGACTTTCTCCAGAAGAAAAAATAGTATCAGACATACTGTGAACATTTCCTTTTTCTGTTAAACGTAATTTGGGAAATATTTAAAAAAGGGGGCTAATAATTATGACTTCAACTGTGTTTATATATATATATATATATATATATATATATATATATATATATATATATATATATATATATATATAAGACATTTTCACTAGGACATGTTAATTTTAAAATAAAAATATTACTTAAAGCATTTTGTTGTTGTTGTTACACATATCCAGCTATTGTCATATTTTAGATAACTATAAACTGCAAATCCAGAGGATCTAAGAACTAAAAGAAGCCTCTTACATTTTCCATAGCTATATTTACTTCATATTTCATTAGAATGAAAAAAAAACATGATCAATATATTATTTTTTTCTGTGAATGTCTAATTGTGTAATAATATTTTTTTATAAATGAGAAACTGGCTTATCTTTATGCCACCTTTGCATAATGGAGTGTAAAATAATAATAATAATAATAATAATAATAATAATAATAATAATAATAAGGCGCAGTAGGTAGTGCTGTCGCCTCACAGCAAGAAGGTCGCTGGTTCAAGCCTCGGCTGGGTCAGTTGGCGTTTCTGTGTGGAGTTTGCAAGTCCAAAAACATGCGGTACAGGTAAATTGGGTAGGCTAAATTGTCTGTAGTGTATGAGTGTGAATAAGTGTGTATGGATGTTTCCCAGAGATGGGTTGCGGCTGGAAGGACATCCGCTGCGTAAAACGTGCTGGATAAGTAGTTGGTTAATTCCGCTGTGGCAACTCCGGATTAATAAAGGGACTAAGCCGAAAAGAAAATGAATGAATGAATGAATAATTCTTAGAAGAAGAAGATATATTATTATATTATATATTACTATACTATTACTATATTATAAACCTTCCTTGTTCAGTTTACTTCACTTCTTTAAGTTTGAGTCTAAATGTTTGCTTTATCATCTTTTGGTAATATTCTTTCTTTTTATTATTGAAAATTGAATGGGCGGCACAGTGGCTCAGTGGGTACAGCTCTGTCGCCTTACAACAAGAAGGTTGCTGGTTCTAGCCTTGGCTGGGTTGGCGTGGGTTTCCTCAGGGTGCTCCGGTTTGCCCCACAGTCCAAAGACATGCGCTATAGGTGAATTGGGTAAGCTAAATTGTCCGTATGTGTATGAATGAGAGTGTATGGGTGTTTCCTAGTGATGGGTTGCAGCTGGAAGGGCATCCTCTGTGTAAAACACAACCCAGGCTCATTCTGAAAACGTACCTTTATATATATTTCTGAAGACCGTCAAATATGTCCCAGGAGGTATTTTTTGCAGTTTTTGTTTTTACGAATCCACCAGAGGCCGCTGTGTATGCTTTTTGAGATCGCAAACTTGCCATTCGCGCCTGCTCTTCTCTCGTAGATCCACCAGAGGCCGCTGACGACTGACTGTTTGACTGACTGACTGACTGACTGGTGGACTTAATTCGATTTTCAGAAACATATATTGGGCTACGTTTTCAGAATGAGCCTATGTTGTTAAAACGTATGCTGGATAAGTTGGCGGTTCATTCCGGTGTGGCTACCCCTGATTAATAAATGAACTATGCCAAAAAGAAAATGAATGAATTATAAATGTATTAATTTATTTTCTGTGTTTTTCCTCCATTCATCTTGACAGATAGCTAATAACTTCTTATTTGTGATATAGAACTCTACCCATACATATATCTAGAAGAAACCCTCTTGTAAGACTGTTGTGCAGGACTTATGGAACATATTAGACAATGATCAATACAGATAATATGTGTTTATTTTTAATGTGCAATGCAGAGCTGTATTGCTAAGATTTATGCCATTTTTCAGGCAGTAAGCCTCAAGCAGCTGCTGTTATAGTCACGGAAATTAGAGACAACACTGTATGAAACAATGAGCGCAGTGAGAGTCAGAAAGAGCAGCGTCTGTGGACGCCATCAGCTCTGAGTGCGGGAGAAAACTGCCCGGGTCGTTTAGGCAGGTGCAGCCACAGGACCTGCTGCTTGGGTGATCACACATTCGATCTGTTCCCTGGATTATTCGGCCTCATGGAATTAAGCTCTGGATTTCATGTCAGAATGATGGTGGAATTGCATTTTGATTGTTTTTAATTAATGGTTTGTTTTGAGGGGGTTTGGCTGGTTTCCTGCCATAGATCCCCGAAGACTTTATCATTACAAGGGACATCAAATTAGGAAGAAATCTGTGTATTTTTATACATACAAATTAGTTTACATGGAAAAAAAACATGATATTTGTGTTTAATGTTAACAAAATGTTTGCCATTTAGCTGTCTTTATAATTAAATCAATGCAAAATATAAAAATATTATATAGAAAATGTTTTCAGTTAATTTTCAACATTATTTAACACAACTTTTTCCAGATCTATGTTTGCTATATACTACTACTACTACTACTACTAATAATAATAATAATAATAATAATAATAGTAATAATTAATATCCTACTAACCCCAAAAAAGAAATGCTGTACATGTTGCTAACAGTGTACAGTATCCCACTAATTACAAACCTGAATTTAAATAGATGGAAAATTAATCAAATCAAGACAATTGCTGCTTTAAATTTTAACTTCAAATGTATTTATGCATTAATACATTACATTTCATATTAAAACGTTTATTAATACACTGTCAATACTGTCAAAAATCATCCTTAGACAAGATTGGGTGTTCATCAATAGATTTAAGATAACTTTGATGAAAGGTTTTCATCCACTTCAAATGTTGACCACTGTATAATATCTGCTGCAATCGGGGCAACTATCGCTATATTCTGATTGTATTAACCTCTTAAATATTGAAGAACAGTCTGAGCCCTGCTGGTTTACTTGTTTCTTTGAGCCCTTGAGGTTAACAAAGATTTTTTTATGTAAAAAAAAAATAATAATAATAATAAATAAATTAATAAATAAATAAATAAATAAATAAATGTGGCGACCTTGATTTACTGCAGCTTTACGGTGGCTAGTATTGGTTATATTACTCTAAAATAAACACGATTGTGTTCCTCACAAATACATTTTCCTATTTCATAAATAATATGATCATATCTTATTTATTTTCTTATTTATATTTCTTATTTTTTCACTCATGTGTCTCTTGGTTGTTGATAACTAGTGATTATTTTGATAATCATTGTGAATAAAACAATTAAAGTACAGTTATCTAAGAGTTTTCCTCAAGTTGTATTAGAATTGGTTGATTGCTTTTCTTTCAGATATAATATTTCACCTCTCGTCTAAACGTTTGACTTGTGGTGTATGAGTTTTATATGTGTGTGTACTGAAAATAGTTTTTAAAATGTGCAAAAACTGGCCTGGAGGATCATAAAATCTCACCATTGTTTGTCTGGTGATGCAAATGCCAGAGAGGGGTTCATGTGTAAAGCGAACACATTTTATGGTTGTTATATTGACCTTTCAATTATTTTGTTCTAACAGACAAGGAGAAAGAAAATTTGTCTTTATGCTGCCTCCATCAGGTCTGGAGCATCCATGCAGTTCATGTGATTTCATAGCTGATATATGCTGTCACTATTTGACATAAAACTGACCTGTAATATATATGTAATTTTATAAATTAGGCCAGATTCATTTTTCATCAGAAAAAAACAAAACAAAACAAAGAAACGCCCCAGAATACTGCCAAGTGCTGCCAAACCTTTGAGTTTCTTTATTCTGTTTTAAAATAAATTATTTTTGAAGAAAGCTGAACACCTGTAACCATTGACTTCCATAGAAGAAAATCAAATTTAAGTTTAATTTGTCACACACCATTAAACATAGTACATTCATCCCTTCATTTCTCTTCGGCTTAGTCCCTTTATTCAGCAGGGGTTGCCACAGCGGAATGAACCACCAACTTTTCTAGCATATGTTGTAAAAAGTAGATGCCCTTCCAGCTTCAGCCCAGTACTTAGTAACACCCATACACTTTCACATGCACACATACACTACGTCCAATTTAGTTTATTCAATTCACCTATAGCAATATGATTCTAAGCTATGATTCTAATCTATATTTTAAAAAACTGCATTTCGTTGCCTTGTACATGTGTAATGACAATAAAGTTGAATCTAATCTAAACTAATCTAATACCTATAAAATTTTGTTTATTCAATTTGCTTATAGCAGTAACTATATATTCCCACATGCACACATACACCATGGCCAGTCTAGTTTATTCAATTCACCTGTAATGATACTAACACTCTCACATGCACACACATACACTACAGCCAATGTAGTTCATTCAATTCACCTGCAGCAATACCAACACTCTCTCACATGCACACACATACACTACGGCAAATCTATTTTATTCAATTCACCTGTAGCGATAGCCATACTCTCTCACATGCACACACATACACTACAGCCGATCTAGTTTATTCAATTCACCTATAGTGATACCCATACACTCTCACATGCACACACATACACTACGGCAAATCTATTTTATTCAATTCACCTGTAGCGATAGCCATACTCTCTCACATGCACACACATACACTACAGCCGATCTAGTTTATTCAATTCACCTATAGTGATACCCATACACTCTCACATGCACACACATACACTACGGCAAACCTATTTTATTTAATTCACCTGTAGCAATACCCATACACTCTCACATGCACACACATACACTACGGCCAATCTAGTTTATTCAATTCACCTATAGCGATACCTATACACTCTCACATGCACACACATACACTACGGCCAAACTAGTTTATTCAATTCACCTATAGCGATACCTATACACTCTCACATGCACACACATATACTACGGCCAAACTAGTTTATTCAATTCACCTATAGGGCTACCCATATACACTCACATGCACACACATATACTACAGCCAAACTAGTTTATTCAATTCACCTATAGCGATATCCATATACACTCACATGCACACACATACACTACAGCCAATCTATTTTATTCAATTCACCTATAGGGATACCCATATACACTCTCGAATGCACACACATACACTACGGCCAATCAATTTTATTCAATTCACCTAAAGCGATACCCATACACTCTCACATGCACACACATACACTACGGCCAATCTAGTTCGTTCTGTTCCCCTATAACGATACCCATACACTCTCACATGCACACACATACACTATGGCCAATCTAGTTTATTCAATTCACCTATAGCGGTACCCATACACTCTCACATGCACACACATACACTACGGCCAATCTTGTTCATTAAATTCACCTGCAGCAATACCAACACTCTCTCACATGCATGTCTTTGTTTGGACTGTGGGGGATCCCGGAGCACCCGGTGGAAACCCACACAAACACAGGGAGAACATGCAAACGCCACACAGAAACACCAACTGGCCCAGCTGAGGCTCGAACCAGCAGCGTTCTTGGTGTGAAGCGACTGCGCCACCGTGCCACACTGTGTGTACGATATACAATGAAATGCTTAACTTCTTTTTTTATGCTTAAAACAAATATTTTTGTGTACAACAGAAGAAAGAAACTCAAACAGGTTTAGAATTAGAAAAGAGTGAGCAAATGATGACAATTTTCAGTTTTGTGTGAACTATTTTATAGGAAAATCATTGTTTAAAAAAATATATATATTAGATGGGTCAATTTAAATTTACATGGAAAAATATTGATATAGAAAGAATGTTTAAATGGACATTTAACATTTCTAGTCATTTTCACAAGCACAATAACAAAAACAACAAGCATTCAGTTTAGAAGCATAACAAGACTGTGATCATTATATTATCTGCATCAGCCAAAGTTTTTATATCAGTGCATCTTCAAACTCGAGGAATCCAGGAAACCAGGAATCATTGACATCAAGTCTGTGATTTCAATGTGATTTCAAAATGGCCAACACCATGAGGGTCTCCCCATTTAGAATAAAAACCTTTTTGCATATTTTTACATTTATGTTTTTAAACTGTGAATATCTGTCTGTAATTATATCACCCCTCAGTTGTATTATTAGTCTGTTGATATTAAGTCCAATCTAAGCAGATGACAAATATAGCAAACTATGCCATCTGAGTTGGAGGAGTTGACAGAAACTTCCCGGACCACCCGTTGACAAGATGAGAATAGATAAAATATAGACTGTATTCTCATAGGAGGAAGTGTCGAGATGTATATTTGCGCCGACTGAAGCTCTACTCCAGTGTGCGGCAGGGTTTGGAATGGTGTTTACTGTCCACGGCCAACTGCCCCCTCCGTTTCAGCTCCAGTTGATCATGTTCAGACCCATAAGCCAACCCAGCACCCCCTGCTCGGACCTGGTGCTCATTGGCCGCTAGTGTCGTCACAGAGACAACAGCTGTCTCCAGGATGAAGAAGCTACATTTGGGGTGCCAGCCAGTCTGCCTGCTTGCAATTGGAGAATCCCAGAGTCCCTCATGGCCTCCACACCACACACTGACTTAAAGCCAGCCAACACAAATACATAACAGCGCCCTCTAGGGGTTTACAGCATATCTACACCCCTAGAGTCCTTCAAACGTTTTCTATTTACCTCATTTTTATATCAGTAAACATATTCATACCAAAGAAGGTACAAACCCTTGTCACTGGGGCAGTTCCTTTTTATGGAACAGAATTGTACCTTAAGAAACTAATTTGTACCATTGCAGTTTGTACCTTTAAGGACATCATTTGTACCATGGGAAACCAAAATGTACCTTTGATTTTTAAAACCTGCAGATACAATATTGTACCTTCATCAAAGGTACAAATCAAAAACACTTTGTACCTTAACAGCGTCAAATGTGTTCCTTCAAGAACTATTTTCTGACTCCATTTTCGTGGACTTCTGCTCCCCCAGAATGAGGCGGCGATCATAATCCACGGTAGCATTTTCAACCTCTTTGATTCTGTCCCCGAGAGTCACTAAAGAAGCATGTGTAGACGCCAAAGATGCTTCCAGGAGATCAAATCGATCAGTCATTGTTTTGCTCATATTTTGTATTGCAAGAAGAATACTGTTAGATTCCACCTCAGACTCTACACTTAAGGTTGATGCGGCCTGGTCAGCCATTCCCGGCGATGACTGAGGATGAAGATCATTCAACGATTTATCCATCTTCTTTCCTTTTTCACTTTAGGCTTAGTCATTATGCTGATATTTACACAACAGAAATATAAAATATTGGCAAAGAAACCCAGTAATCAAAATACTGTCAGAATAATGTCAAAAATAGAAAGGAGGACCACAGAAACACGACTACTCTGTTCGGCACTCACTAGCACCCCTTTTCAAGAACTATTTAAAGGCATTTTACTTTATCCAAAATGTGTCAATTTATTTTCAGTAAATATAAAACATCAAATACATTTTTAGAAAATGTTTTTAAAAAAGATTCTTTTAGTGTAAATGCACCTTTTCCATTTACAATAGAGAATAAAAAAATACTTTAACTAATTAAAACATATATTTTTTGCTAAATATTTCACAACACTTTTCACAAAAATCTTACAGAAATACATTCTCCCATGAGTAATATAAAACATTGTTTTTTTCTCCAATTTTCACACAATACCTTTGTAATCACTTAGAGTTTATTTAATTTACTTAATTTAAAGCAGAATTAAAATTCTGCAAATGTATTGTAATGAGATATGCACAATGTTTGATTAGTTTTACAATAGTAAAATGTCTGCATGAACACTTTGCATATGCAGGACTTTTGCCAGCTCACGTGTGTAGTGGAAAGCAAACACCAAAAGGTGAGGATATCCATAATGAAAATGTATTTATCAGAGAACGCTTACCAAATGTTTATTAAAAATGCCTTAAATGTTCTGTTTACAATACCTATAGTTTTGTTTTATCAGTTTTTTTTTTTTTTGTATTATAGAACTTAATAATTAATATTTGAGTTTCTTTAAAGGCAACGCAGTGGCGCAGTAGGTAGCTGGTTTACCCCAGGTGAATTGGGCTAAATAGGCTAAATTGTCCCTAGTGTATGAGTGCGAATGAGTGTGTATGGATGTTTTCCAGAGATGGGTTGCAGCTGGAAGGGCATCCCCTGCGGTTCATTTCGCCGGGATGAAAAGAAAAGAATGAAAAGAAAATGAATGAATGAATGAGTTTCTTTAAACATATGTTTTTAGATGATGATTCATGTTTTAATATGGAAATTATTCATGGAATCACTTTGTAAACGATCCAACTCATTTTTTGTTTCCACATTACGAACTGCTTCTTTCTGGTAGGAGATATAGATTCCCAAAGTGTAGGTTAAACCGTTATAAGAAATCCTTTTACCTGTTTCAGTGGGTTTATTTAATAAGAGTCTATCTTAATTAGTATTATAAATTTTGTAACTGTTGTATTTTGTATTGTTTTTATTGCTTGTTTTTAGTGAATGTTTGCAGCAATATGGCGATGCCCAAAACAAATTTCCTGTTAAGGACAATAAAGTTTTACTACTACTTCTACTACTACTTTTCCTTTCCAGTAATATTTATTGTCATAGTTATTGTAATAAAGGAGTTGTCCAACACTGATGTACCTTTTTTATGAGAGCAATTGTGTACTTTCATTTCAATTGTATCATAATATGTACAGAACAGCATCATGAGGTATTTTCTGTACCATATAAGGTACAACTTTTACAAAGGTACTTTAAGGAACGTTATTTGTACCACTGTGTACCTTTTTTTCTGAGAGTCTACAGTTTTCAAATAAGTTTGAAATGTGTTTATTTAATATATAATTAATCACTGACTGCATAAACAAACTGTCTACAGATATTTATATAAAGTATATATGTACTAACATATGATATTGTTGTAATAACTGTAGATAATTAGTATGTTAATAATATTCATTTAAAAATCCTAAACATGAGCTTGAGATTTGTGTACCCATATCTGGTCAAATATATAAAATATCTACACTTATGATATCAGGTATTGCATAGTTCTAATGATAATATGAGCATTTACTAGTGGCTCATAACAATATCTGCTCAGGGATATACACATTTCAACAGCTATTACATAGCATTTGTTAACATTTATTATTGTAATAAGTGTATATATTGTGTATTGATAAAAAAATGACTATACATGATCAATATGAGCATTTAATTCTGGGGTTAGATTTACAACACAATTTGGTCAGAAGAGATATTGCTGATTTAAATAAAATCAGTTAACAGATGCACATTATGATAACATATTAGAAAGTTCTTGCATTTACAACGATTCCATTCAAATTTATGTCCATGCAACAATTAAAACCACAGTTTCTTTGAACGTTTAGTTTCACTTTAGAAGTCACTGTGTGTTTGTGTGTGTATCAACTGTATGTGTGTCGTACAGTGCAGCAGTTGAGCTGTCCTTCACGCTCGCACCTGCTGCCCACCCAGCACACACGGGTCCGGCCGGCTGCTAAGGCAACTCTATAAGAGCTGGTGCCGTTTCACAAGGGGCATTAGCTGTCCGAAACCAATGGAAACTGCTACCGTGGCCTGGACTGGATGTCCCACACTGATAGATGGATGATAACATGGATGTATGAATAATTTACAGGATGCAGAAGAAAGAAAATGAGAGGAAATTCAACTAATGAAGTGATAGCCTGTTTGTAGACCCAAGGAATCATCAGCGATTTGCTCTGAAAGTGTCTTTTAGTAATGCTTGTATGAAATGATGGCACTTGAATGTAATTTTTCATTGATTTTTATTTAAATTTTTTGATGTTTAATGCCTAATATTGTCACAATAATATATAATTGAGAAGTTTGCTTATCTTTAAGTCACCTTTGCATATCTTTTTCAATACATTTTTACTAAAAGATTCATTTCTTGCAGAGTTGATCCACTATAGCTTTGCCTCAAAAATCTAAACAAAATTTATATTCTCTTATCTTTAGGATTCTCTTCAAAGAAAATCTGTATTTTGCAGAATTAATGTTTGAAAGAATAATGCACATTATTAATCATGTGGAGGTTAGCAATATCTAACACATATACTTCTAGATAAGCAAGCAAGACAATCCAATATCACCCATTAACATTTCTACGATTGGTTAATTTACAGTCCAGTTTATTAATGCTTCAGTCAGTCAGACTTACCAGTGTAACAGGAAAGTCCGGAGAAGTTTTTCTAAACTCCAGAGGACACCATGTACGAGTACAGTAGTGCTTCAGTATCTCTTTTCTTTTGGCTCTCGTTGATTGACAGTTAGGGCAGGTGTGGGCCATCCTGAGTCAGTTCCAGAAGCCTCTGCACGTCCCACCTGTTCTCTGCGTGCTCCCCTTGGCCCTTGACCCGATGACCAACTTTTTATCCCCCTGAACCCTTGTGGCAACTGTGGCCCAGGGGCCGGATGGCTTTCATAAATAATCGCTGGTCTAAACAGACAGTTCTCTGCGTGAGCCCACCAGTGCCACAGTCTCTACTTTTGACCTCCTACTGCTCTTCTCACTCATTTAGCTCATTTCATTGTTTTTCTCACTGGTCTGAATTATGATATACAGTCATTAATACGTAATAGCATGTAATAGTATAGTAATAACAGTCTAAGGCCATTGGGTGTGGTTTTATCTGTCACTGATTGTATTGCTCAAGGAATCCAATTATCTTGTCAACTGATCAGCTGGTTCGTAAGAAAATATAGTCATTGGGACTCATTTTTATGTGTATCACCAAATTGACCATAAAGGCCTATTTCCCAAATATGCCGATCGAGACCGGATTAAGGAAGCATTGTTTCTGGTTGCCCAGTCTCTGCTACGATCGACATTTGTTATAGTAGACTATGAACAGTTTAGTTTCCTATCAGTCATTATTATATTGTAGTTATCATTTTAACCCCATGTGCAGTGTGCTGTGTGTTTTGGTACTCAAAATACATTCATTCATTCATTCATTTTCCTTTGGCTCAGTCTCTTTATTCATCAAGGGTCACCACAGTGGATTGAACCGCCAATGTATCCAGCATATGTTTTACACAGCGCATGCCCTTCCAGCTGCAACCCAGTACTGGGAAACATCTCATACACACCTTTACCGCATGTCTTTGGACTGTGGGGGAAACCAGGACATCCAGAAGAAGAAAACACACACAAGCACGGGGAGAACATGCAAATTCAGTGCTAATCACTGAGCCACTCCTTAAAGTCAACTCTTATGACTTTATTCACACACCCACATATACATAGATTAGAATTATTGTGTCATGATTTTTCTGATTACTTTTTCAGTGGAATGAAATACAAATGTTAGTACAAATGTCATTACTTTGTCAAATTATTTATGTCAGAAATATTATATTTTTTATAAATAAATATACGTATATTTTTGTCATATTTAACAACATTTTAAAAACATATTCAATGTGTACCACTATAGTTGAGGTCAAGAAAAAATATTATTGTCACTGTTGCAAATTTTGTGAAACATTAATAATGGCCTCATGAGAAGTTATCTTGTTTATGACATGTTATGTTGTCTTGTCAAGTTGTCAGCAAAGACATCAAAGGTTATGATGTATTTAGTAATGTGACATTGTCATAGACACCTTAAACAATGTCACCTTTGCATTTAAAATCACATAATTGTACTAATAACACTCAATTATAATTGTCATAAGCATATACATCAAATTTCATTCATATTCATAACATGTCTTAAGATGATTAAATAGATTTTATGTCTTATAAACACCCCTTTCAAGTAAATTGTTACCATTAGATTGAAACATGAAAAAGTGGTGTTTTCTTCTAAAATTGTTTGTATCAATTTGCTACTATGAGGTATATAAAGCCTTTTAAAGTTCTTCATACAGATAGCCCGATCGCACGGTTTCAGACTCAATCGGAATCGGACCTTACCTCCCGATCAGGACTCGGATATATACAGTTGAAGTCAAAATTATTAGCCCCCCTGTTTATTTTTTTCCCCAATTTCTGTTTAACAGAGAGAATTTTTTTAACACATTTCTAAACATAAAAGTTTTAATAACTGATTTATTTTATCTTTGCCATGATGACAGTAAATAATATTCGACTAGATATTTTTCAAGACACTTCTATGCAGCTTAAATTGACATTTAAAGGCTTAACTGCACTCCAGGCTCATTCTGAAAACGTACCTCTATGGATGTTTCAGGACAAGTTTTTGTTTTCGCGAATCCGCCAGAGGTCACTGTGTACGCTTTTTGAGATCTCAAATTTCCATAATTTCCATTCGTGCCTACTGTTCTCGCGTAAACCCACCAGAGGCCGCTGTCCACTCACTTTTTGACAGACTTTCTGACTGACTGAGCGAACGATCGACTGACCCACCCTCCCCCTTCCCTAAACCCAACTAATTTTATCGATTGACCCACCCACTCGTTTCCCTAAACCGAACCAACACGTTTCAAAAGCAATCCAAAAAAATTAAAACCCTCGTCTGATTTTTTTTTTTTAACCACGTTTTCAGATTTTACCACATTCTCACCCTGCTATTTACTTGTTTGTTTTATATTTTGGATTCTGTTTTTGTTTTCCTGCTTTCTGGAACCGCTCTTCACCGGACTCGAACCCCCATCTTCATGGTCAACTCCTCTCTGCATCTCAAGTCTGCCGACGTACGTGGCGCGCTAACGGGACAAATTGGTTGCAGCCGGAATGCCATATGGAGGTAAGCGGTCAGTCAGCTGGTAAGCGTGAAAAGGAACGGCGTCACACCGCTCCTTAGCGTTCGTTTAAAAAAATTAAATGCAGCCATACGTACCTCCGGCTACGTAATTCGCTGTCTCCAGAAACGTCCGCAGGAATACGTTTTCACAATGAGCCTGTGTTGCTTAACTGGATTAATTAGGTTAACTAGGCAGGTTAGGGTAATTAGGCAAGTTATTGTATATGATGGTTTGTTCTGTAGACCATTGTAAAAAAAAAAAATAGCTTAAAGGGGCTAATAATTTTGATCTTAAAATGGTGTTTAAAAAATTAAAAACTGCTTTTATTCTAGCTGAAATAAAACAAATAAGACTTTCTCCAGAAGAAAAAATATTATCAGACATACTATGAAAATTTTCTTGCTCTGTTAATCATCATTTGGGAAATATTTAAAAAGAAAAACAGATTCAAAGGGGGGCTAATAATTCTGACTTCAACTGTGTGTATATATAAATATATATATATATATATATATATATATATATATATATATATATATATATATATATATATATATATATATATATATATATATATATTCTCATTATTTTTTACACATCTATAGTTATGCGGTGGCACAGAGTTAGACCTCTTTCTTGACTTCACACAAAGTTGAAGACCACAACATTGCCATAGCAAACTGTGAGTTATGTAAACTTTAAGTTGAGGTGCTATTTGTTTTTATATCAGATATATTTATATATTTTTAATATTTACTGTTGCACTAAAGTCCAAAAGTGAATAATTTATTATTACTTGATTGTTCAAGCTACCTCACAGAAGTTTGTTAACAGAGTTGTTGAATGTTAAAATAAGGTGAAATCAAATAAAATATAAGGAACATCCTGTATCTGTTTCTTTTTATGTATAAAGTATCGGATTGGGTTTCAGTATCGGTATATACTCAAAATCAAATGACCCGGACTCCAGGGCAAAAACACCAGATCAGGACATCCCTAGCTAAAACCAATTGCTATAATATTACTATTGCTAACATTTAGAACCCTTTCTAGCATGCTATCCTTACTCAGAGCTAAGGTATGATCATACTGCACCATGTCCCTGAATAAAGGCTAGACAATCATAAACAGCAATGTGAAGCGAATAATAGTAGGTTGAGGCATAGATGTACCATTTGATGGTGGGCTCAATATCTTCTGAGGACTAAACTGGAAAGAATGTGTCCAGTGAATTCGCTGCCTCACTCACCATGCAAAATCGAGTGAGGTAATCCACACTTTCATTGGTTATGACTCTACGCCTGAAGTATGAGGATAGTCATGACTTACTACTGTACATGAGAGGAAAACAAGATTTGGGTGGCTTTCAGAAGGCAGCCATTACTAAACTTGTGTAGTGGAGTTTCACATTTAATAAGAAAAATAACTAAGAATGGAACAAAATTGACTTGACAGAAATCATTCAACAATGAGTTGGTCATTCTGTGTTGGCCTGTGAGTCAACCATACAAACATTCTGTTCCTCCAGCGACAAACACTCAAGGATTAACCAACCTCTCGTAAAAAGTTGCATAAAGTCGTGGTGTACATGAATATAACTGATGTGTATATGCCTGTGTTCCCAATATAGATGCTCTAGCTTGAAAGGTGAGACTTGCTGCATGGTGTCATGGATGTGTTTACAGCAATATTCTGACAGCTTGTGTTGCTACAATGTCTGATGTTTGAATCGACTCAATGCTTTATTGGTTGTTATCATCATAAAGACAATAACTGTCCTTCCCAAATGAGTAGTTTAAAATTAAGATTTGCTTTTACTTTACTTTCTCCCAATATGTAGATGACTATAAAAAATACTGAAGAGAATATTAAGCTGAGGACAAGAGCCTTTGGTGATTCATAGAATGCAAGTCAACACCAGTGGTGTAGTCCTTTTAAAAAAGGTGGTGTACTATTACCCACCCAACCCAAATTTTAAAAGTGGGCAACGACGAAAGTCAATGTTTCTTTGATTCATTAGCAATAAATATTTATTTAACATAAGTTACCTGTAACTAATGACTTCCACAGAAGAAAAACAAATACTATGGAAGTCAATAATTACAGCTTTAACAGAATGAAAAAAGACAAACTGGTTTAGACCAAGTAAAGGCTGAGTAAATGATTACAATTTTCTTTTTTTGGGGTGAACTCTCCATTTTAAAAGGAAAAATATTTAAACAAATTTGTTCATTTAAAAGCGAGACGCTAATAGTATAATCCTATTCAATGATTTATGCTTAGCTAATAGTGCCCCCAGCAGACCGGAAACTGAGGCAATAATGTACTGTACAGTTCATGAGCTAATTGCAAAACTTAGGGGGGGGGGGGGGGGGGGGGGCGAATAGAAATATAGGGGGTCTAAATGACACCCATGCTTTTTCATAATTGTACCTTAATGTTTCAGCGAGACATTATTCAGTTGACTTATCGTCGTCTTCGAAAAGCTCTTACAAAATTCTCGCCGCTGCTGCGGTAGTCAGGGGCATGGAATGGTGCAATTTAAACAAAAATGCACCAATTGCAACTAATTAAGGTGCAAGTTAAAAACACATTTGGTATATAGTTAAATAAATAACACGTAAATTAGGGAAGTCTAATCAGCAAAACAAGTGAGTATACCGAGGGTATGTGCAGTTATTGATCCTCAGAAGTCGTAATACCCAAACAGCTCGTGGAAAAAAGTAGGTATACAGAGGATTCGTGCATATAGCCCCAACTACACCCCTGGTCAACACTATTATTATTTTAACATGTGCATTCCTTTACATTGTGCACACAAAGAAAACTGAGCAAGTAATGGTGCTCAATAAAAGAAGCTGTCACATTTACAGTTCCGCATCAAATTCCAGTTATTTCAATAGATATCCATCCAATTGGGAATTGAATGGTAAAGAAATAAATGTTTTTATTGGGAAGGGTGCATAGGCTCATTTTGATTATGAACCCCTATTTACATTTCTGGAGAGAGCAAAATACATCCCAGGAGCAGTTTTTGTTATCGCGATTCTGACAGATGCCGCTGTGTATGTTCTTTCAGATTTCAAATTTCTCGCGAGTGACTTTCGTGCCTGCTGTTCTCACGTAAATCCACCAGAGGCCACTGTCGGCTGACTGACTGACTGACCAACTGACCAATGGTCCCACCCCCTCTTCCCTAAACTAAACCAATAGCATTTTAAAAAGCACAGATTGACCCGCCCACCCCCTTCCCTAAACTCAAACGCAGTGTTTTCAAAAGCAATCCAGAAAAAGAAAAGCACTTACAGCAGCCTGATTTTTACCACATTTTTTTAATTTACCACATTCTCACCCTGTTATTTACTTGTTAATATAATTTTTGGATTTTGTTTTTGTCTCACCTGCTTTCTGGAACCGTTCTTCACCAGACTCAAACCCTGTTGTCATGGTCAACTCAACTCTGCTTTAGGGCTGCACGATTAATCAAAAAAAGATTGCGATGTCGATTCGACCCTACACACGATTTTAATTCAGCTTTTCTACAATTCAGCCAATTGGATTTTCAAGGTCAGGAGAGAAGCATAAAGGTGGACGCACAAGTTTTCACAGCAACATGGACACCTCCAAATGATGTTAAAAGTGTCACATACTGTATTTATAAGGTATAATTCACCCAAAAATGTCATTTCTGTGTTAATTTAATGATGTATCTGCGAAATCACACGTGAACTGACCGCAACCTGTTTGTTTACTACCGAGAGGATGTGCGCGTGCACGCCAGTGATCTCTAATTTAGTAAACAGAACCTGCCTAGGCTGTGAATAACAGGTGATAAAGTTGTAAAGAACATTCAGTTTGTTGCACAGTGCGATCGTTTGGGAGCCGTGTGGGACGTATGATTTGCATATGTGTGTTTTTTTTTTCTTACAGTGATGACAGCCATGAGCCGCACTCAGAAGTGAAAGTGAAACCGGCACACACATCATTTAAATGATCATATGCCATGTTAGATTTATGATTACAAGCACATTTGGGATGTTTTACCTTTCATAGCTATCACAAAGTGTTGTGCATTAGAATAAATGTTTACTGGGTCAGTATAACTACTCTAGCCTATATAATGTTGAATAAAAAGCAAGAAGGAATATGATAATGACGAATGTCTCATTTTACCAAGTCTGTTTAAGTCCACCATTCAGTCTATACAAAATTGATCATTTTAACCAACAGTAGACCTACACTTAGGTCTAATATTATAGTCGTTTTACCATATGAGAAATAGCAATAATAATAGCCTACTCATTTTAACCTTTATTTTACATCTACAGAATGAAGAAAGAAATCGTGAGAAAATCGTGATCTTGATTTTCAGCAAAAAAAAATCATGATTCTCATTTTAGCCAGCATCGTGCAGCCCTACTCTGCATCTCAAGTCCACCGACGTACATGTCGAGCTACCTGACTAACAGCAGAAAAGCCGCCCATACGGAGATAAGCGGTTAGCTGGTAAGCGAGAAAAGGATTGGCATCAATCCACCTCGTATCGTTCGCTTTAAAAGATGTAATGCAGCCATACGTAGCTCTGGCTACATAATTCACGTTCTCCAGAAATGTACATAGGGCTACGTTTTCAGATTTAGCCTTTATGTTTCAACAACCTGATCAAATGTTCAAATACATGTTATACTTTTGAGCTTTCTATTCAACAGAGAATTGCAAAAGAACATCATAAAATTTGGCCACATTTTAATATACAGTAAAAGTTTCTTGGGCAGTAAATCAGCATCCACTGAATAAAAGTATTTACAGATAATTTCTTGGATTTACTCAATTTATTTTACGTTAAGTGGTTGTAAACAATTTATTTGGGCTGAATTCAAACATTAAGTTGAACATTATTAAATTTAATGTGTTTGTTTAAATTCAACACAAATAAATAGTTTGCAACAGTTTTGCATGCAACACTTTTTTCAGTGATTAGAATGATTTGTGGAGGATCATGTGACCCTGAAGACAAGAATATTCGATGCTGAATTTTATTCTTTGCCCTAACAGTTATAAATAAATTAGAGAAAAATATATACTGTTTACACTCGTTTTCAGTTATTTCAAATGGCCTGTAATTTGTGAAATTGTCACCTCTCAATAACCACGGAGTAAAGCCGGGGCTAATTGCAGTTGTATTTGGCTTTAGCAAAACCATCAACAACACTGTTTTGATCAGGAAACAGGATTAAAGGCTTGGAAAGGAATGTTGTCTCTGATTAGCTCTTGACGTGAAATGAAGGTGTGTTCATTTGATGAAAAAAGGAAGAAACTTTTTAGATTCAAGGGAACGTCTTTCATTGCGTCACAGCATTTAGAGTTGCATGCTGCGCGACAAGCTGCAAATCATTGCATTAGCAGCATGCAAGTGTTGAGTGCACGCATGTGCATGTGAGAATATAGGAACAGTCACACGTGTGCGTACAAGCACACATACTCCAGCCACTACACACTGAACCTCTCAAGATGTCTTTCCTCAAAAAACTGTCAACAGCCACTAGTGGATTCAGCTCGACATCTGCAACATCTCAGACAGCGCTGTTTTTTTCCCCTTTTTTCACTCTCTCTGTCTCTTTTGCCCAATGGTGCTCAAACAGGCCTACCCGGCTTTTGTTTCAAAAAGCTGATGAAATTGTCCCATGGTCTACAGCTGGTCCTCTGGACTTGACTTTGAAATCAGAGCTGGCCATGGAGATGTTTGCATACCGCTTGTAAGCAGTGAGTTGGTTCAAGAGACCACGTTAATTAACGGGCAGGATTTTGCTGGTTTATCAACCGACCTCCCATTTCAGCATATCTCATAGCTTAGAAAATAATAGGACAATGGTCATACATAACAGTACATAATTTAGGACATGTACGTAAAATTTACCAAAATACAATAGCAATAATGAGAAGGTTATATGCATAAAGTATATTATTTTTACAAATTAAAGTTTATAAAATTATTATTATTATTTTTACAAAAGGGCAACAGAGTGGCTCAGTGGTCTCACAGCAAGAAGGTCGCTAGTTCGAGTCCCAGCTGGGTAAGTTGGCATTTCTGAGTGGACTTTCATTTTCTCCCCATATTGGTGTGGGTTTCCTCTAGGTGCTCTGGTTTCCCCAACAAGTCCAAAGACATGCTCTATAGGTGAATTGAATAAACTAAATTGGCCGTGGTGTACAGTATAAGTGTGTATGGATGTTTCCCAGTACTGGGTTGCAGCTGGAAGGGCATTCACTGTGTAAAACATATGCTGGACACATTGGCGGTTCATTCCACTGTGGTGACCCTTGATGAATAAAGGGACTAAGCCGAAGAAAAATGAACGAATAAATGAATATTTTTACAAAAACCCAGTAATGCTTGCCTGTGGAAAAAATCATTACTGAGATGTTGGATTTATTCTGACCGCTTTCCAGCTATTTGTCAAACTTTTTTGACTAACTTTTCCAGGTCACTATGACGATGTCAATGACGTCAAATGACGTTGATATTTGGTCGATTTTGGGTTGTTAGAAAGTAACCAAAATCCAACGTGGAGCCAACATCTAAAATCAACATCATATTGACGTCAAATACTGACATTTATTCATCAGGTATGGCAACCAAAATCCAACGTCTGATAAATGTCAATAGTGGTAACGTCCACACAACGTCAAGCTGTTACATCATCAGACGTTGATATTTGGTTGGTTTTAGGTTGGACGCTGGACATTGATGTCGGCCTGACGCTGAGATCTGACGTCAACCAGATTTTCATTTCCAAACAAAATGTATTGTCCCCATGACGTTGGGGTACAACGTCAATCTGACGTCATGCTGACGTCTTGTGCCTGCTGGGTGTGTAAAGCCATTTCGGTCATCATACAGTAAACATCTGTCATCTTCTTATCAGTGACGTGCATCTAATCGGTCTCTGGGTCAATGCGTGTAAAGATTTTGCACATCTTCTTGGACACTGAATATTTACAAACAGATTGCTGCATTTATAAATCGCCCATGTCTTTAGGTAGATCATTATGATGCGATGTACCTTCTTTGGGCGATTTGATTGGACAGGAATCACAGGACTGATTTTTCTAATCCCCACAGACAAGAAAAAATAAAGTAGTGACTGCAGGTTGAAGGAAAATAGTGGAGTAAAAGTACTGATACAGCACTAAAATGTACTTAAGAGTAAGTAGAAGTACACATTTATAAAACTACTTATTAAATTACAATTCCTGAGAAAAACTACTCAATTACAGTAATTTGAGTATTTGTAATTAGTTACTTTACACCACTTTTAGTATGTCACATTAACTCATTGTTTTCAACATTCAACACATTCACACTCCCGTTATTAGCTCGTTAGCATGTGGAAAAAAGAGTGTATTGGTCAACAGAACAATTGTAAGTCGATTTCTAAAGGTATGTTTTGATGTTCAAGGATTTATTTAGGTTTAGCACCTATTTCCTCTCACATTTTGAAAGTTAAGTGTGTAATTCGCAGTCCTAGTCTAACAGGATAAGCGTAGCATTCGACAGCCCTCAGCCTTTCACGCACTGTGGGACAGAAGGACCAGGTGCTCATCTCACTCGATGCCTCCATGCAGTTGTTATTCCACTAGAATCACTAGTATTAGATGGACACAAAACTAATCGATATCAAAACTCTATAAAAATAATGCTACTATGCAAATCCCCATGCTAGTGCTCAGGTTTCACACGTTCTGAGTAATCTAGGGATTTCCTGCTCTTCCAAAGCAGTTGGATCACACAGTGTTCCCACTTTAAAGCAGGAGAAGCATCAGAACTCCAAACCTCCTCCAAAGTTGTCCGTTCCACCTATTCCTTCAGTGCTAGTGCTTCTCGATGTCATTGTCTGGAGCATTAAATCGAATAAATCACGCTTTGCTTTTTATCTCATGGTGAGGCCCTTTGTTTTGGGCTTCTGAAAAAAAAAAGCATCAATAAATCCCGTTGGCAAACAGGCCGTCTAACATGGAAAAGTGATCCTGGACTGGAATTACAAAGGGAATTGAGAGATTAAGCAAAGGATGTGAACGTAATGACTTTAAAGCAGTTAATCCTGCGCATCTGGAGCCAGCAATTGTTTGATATTTATAGTCGATCATCAATCTTAATTGGTTTGTTATTCTTTATGAATTGAATATGAACGTGAGGGCCGACTTGTTTTGCTTTCATTCATGTGCGGTCGGGCTTGGAGGAAATGTGGAGGAGCCTTTGAGAGACATTCAGACCAGACTCTTTAAGCTAAAAGAAAAGCAACAGCCATGCACTCTGTGTCTATGACTTAGACGGGATTAGACTTATTAAATTTGAGTAGCTTTCTCACACCACACAGCTCCTCTCCCTTCATCTTTCTTGATCCTATCAAATCAACATCATATTTGGCTCACAGTCAATATTCAGTTTATTAGTCTAATATCTTTGAGCAAGATGCTGAAATATGATTAAGACTTCAAAATCAGACTAAATAATAAAATAATGTGCTGAATTACTGTGTAATTTATAAAACCAAGTAATCATTTGAACATATAATCACTTTTCACAAATCATACCATGTTGCCATTCATACGTTTATTTTTTAAGGTCTCTAATATATGCAGAGATTTATAGTAACGAAGTACAACTACTTCACCACTGTATTTAAGTACTAAAAGGCTGTAACTGCACTCTACTGGAGTATTGTTTTTACTTTCACTTTTACTTCAGTACATATTTTCGATGACTTTAATACTTTTACTCCGATAGATTTTTTTTTAAGCTGCATAGTTACTCGTTACAATAATAAAAATGTTACGAATCACTCCAAAACCCACATTATCAATACCAGAGCAGCAGATGGCTCTGTCAGGTCTGAATAAGCTGGCTCGTCACCATTCAGACGATCAAAGAAGACATGCATTGTGCATTGAGAGCACTTTATTTTGTTTTGGACATTGGAAAACCCAGAAATTTCACCTTCAACTCCTTCACTTTCAACTGTTCGTGGCAATGAGGAAGAGGACCAGCCTTGGCCCTTTTTAGAGACCATCTATCGAAGTGAAAGACAATTCATATAGAATGAAAGTGCATACTCTGCCTCCCGAATGATTGCGAAATAATGGCCTTCAAAAGTTCACCATTGAATTTGAAGAAATAATAATATATAATAATAATTTAAAAATAATACAATACACAAAACACAGCAGTTTGAGCTATCCGTAAGCGCTAGATAAGTTAAAGGGCACATAGGTTACCCCTTTTTTCATATTTAATATAAGTATTTTGTGTCCCCAGAATGTGTCTGTAAAGTTTCAGCTCAAAACACCCATCAGATTATTTATTATAGCTGTTTGTCTATATTATAGCTGAAAAAAAGTTGTTGCTGTTTTATTGTACTGGCCTATAAGGCCAGTCCCCCCGCCCACCGTTCCCACGTGCCTGTCAGCAATCGCTGCCCTCGGCTGCCTCAGGAAGCAGATCTCACGTAACGTTTGTGAGAAATACTACAGTAAGAACTTTAACAATCAGTATTTGATGCATTTTTGTGGAGTTGCAACAATGAGTCACACACAATGTCATTACAAAGTTCACGCACAAACACAGCGACGATACACACACACATAGGGCAGACACATACACACACACACATAGCGCAGACACATACACACACACATAGCGTAGACACACACACACATACACACACACACACGTACACAAACACACATAGCGCAGACATACAGAGAGAGAGAGAGAGAGAGAGAGAGACAGCGCGTTAAGCTTTGCACTCGTTTTGCACGCATATGTGACATGATACTGGTAATGTCCACTGCTGTATGGATATCTGTTATGTTAATGTAAAAAATAAACCTGATTTAACGCACACAAACCATGATTGAAGCGTCTTTTATAATTGTTCTGACACGCGGCTGTGTTGATTAAGTGAATCTGAAGTGAATCGCTGTAATTCATACACACGTGCTCTGTTTTAAAACATTTTAAACTTGTAAAACTCACTCATGATCATGTTTAACGATGAATAATGACTCTAGCGAACTGAACAGACCTTTTATTCCCGGTTGCTTTGCGCTCGTCCTCTCTTGTTGATATGATTATACACATGACTACCGGGACATGTTAATGCGCGCAGCTGTCAATCAATTCGGTGGGCGGGGGGACCACACTCCTACTTAAAGTTGCGGTCGATCTGAAAACCGCTTCAATTGGTCCACCGTTTTTATGTTGTTAAATTTGAAAAAAAAAAAGGACTGGGTGTGTTTATTTCACCCCAATATCACAGTTTATACACTATACTTACACACATTTCTGTCCAAACAGCTTGTAAAGTAGATTTTTCACCATAGGTGCCCTTTAATGTTAGCTGCCCGCGGTTCATAACATGCTGCGATGTTCACTTAACGTTAACTAGCTGGCTATCATAAAAGCTGTGTCACGCTGAATGGTGTTTTTGACCCATCATATATATATATATATATATATATATATATATATATATATATATATATATATATATATATATATATATATATATATATATATATAATAAATCATAATAAATAAATAATAAATCGAAAACCATGTTTCTTTTCGTTCTGCTTAATCACGTGCCCCAAAAAAGATATTTAAAATAAACAAAACAATATGATGACTGCTTTCTTTAATAACTACATGCAGTAACACAATACTTGTATTTTTTCTTTCAGTATTTGAGTAGTCAATTTTAACAAAAAATGTTGAATACTTTAGTACTTCCACTTAAGTATGGTGCTTAAAGAGCACTTTAACTTCTACTTAAGTCACTTTTTTGATAGAGCACTTGTACTTTTACTCAAGTCTGGGTCTCTAGTACTTTATACATCTCTGAATATACGTGCTAAACAAAGATTATTATTTATTTAAAGAAAAGCTAACATTTTGCTTTGAAAACAAATTCCCACTATTAAATACTGTTTTATTACCTGCCTGAGCATGCTGAATTTCCAGCAGATGTTACTCCAATTGGAGGATGCCTCGTGTTATTATTATATGTCAATAAATAGAAAGTTTTTTAATGATTTATCTGCATTTTATTATTTAACTTTTTTAATGAAATAATTTATTCTGTTATTTGTCGCGTAAGTTTTTTAGGACATGTCATGTCACGTTATGTCTGTCTATTTGCGTTCTACGTCATTTACCAGGAAACGAAGCTACTATAAGACATGTACCTTTTGCCGACTTATTTGATGGATGGCTTTATGAATCTATTCTTGTCCTATGCGTCAGTGAGACTTTAGCCAGTCAGAGCCAAGTAAGTGACTCCACTCTTTCTTTCTGTCCTCTCACTTCTTTCTGTCTCTATTTTTAATGTCAGAATCAGAGATGGTGTCTCACAAATCAACGTTCATTCACAAATCAAGTTGAAAATTTGATTCAATAATTTTGTATAATTTGAAATGTGTAAATGCGAAAATCTATTTGCCATAAAACACTTAATAAAGTGTACATTACATTTAATAAACGATCGAATGCAACTTTAAACCCATAGAGACAAATATTAAGAACTGTCCACAAGGGGGCGTTTTATTATCTCTTTTCCCTGAATCATTAGTCATTTATATTTGGTGCTTATTTGAATTAAAAACGAGCTTTCTGTTAATACTTATTTTTTTAAATTGTAATTTATTCCTGTGTTTCAATTGAAGCTGTTTTTTCAGCATTGTTTTTGCAGCACTATAGCCCTACTGTGAAATATTTATTCTTTTTTTTTTTTATATTTCTCAAGTGATATTTAATAGAGCAAGGCAATTGTCACAGTATTTCTGATCATATTTATCCTTCTGAAGTAAGTCTTATTTGTTTTATTTTGGTTGAAGTAAAACCATCTTTTTATTTCTTTTCTTTTCTTTTTTATTTTTATACAAATATGTTAAGGTCAATATTATTAGCCCCCTTAAGCATTTTTTAAACTTGTCTCCAGAACAAACTATTATGTTTGTTGTTAAATGTGTTGAAAAAACCTTTTCTCTGGAAACCAGAACTTCGTTTGTAAGTTCGTTCATTCATTTTCCTTTAGCTTAGTCCCTGATTTATCAGGGGTTGCCACAGCAGAATGAACTGCTAGGAAAAAATATAAAAGAATACAAAATTAACAGGAGGGATAATAATTAAATAATATAATATAATATAATATAATATAATATAATATAATATAATATAATATAATATAATATAATATAATAAGCAGTATATATACCACAACACAGTTTTTTAATTGATAGAAAGATCAATAACTGCAATGATCTGAATTTTTTTGTAACATTATAGATTTCTAAAAAAAAAAAGACGTCAAAAATTGTAAATAAATAAAGATGATGGTATTGCACATACTTGTAAATAATCTACCTCTGTCTATGGAAAAATCGGAAAATGTGTGAATGTTTGGTGCGATTTCTTTTTTTTTTTTTTCTTTCTTTCTTTTTTTTCCTATTTTTAGACCAACGCAACCCCAATTTTCCAGTTTTGTGCCACGTTGTTTAAATAGCAAATCCATTCGCACCACTTTGTGGACTCATGGGTATGCCGGTTTAGAAAGGAGGTGTGTTAAGGCACATTGTTGGCAAATTGCTATTTTGAGGAGGTAAAATAGACTGCGCAATTGACCAGCTGAAAGCAGGTCTAAAGTCCAGTGCAGAGTGCGTTAGTTGTGCGCCTTAAACGTGTACACATTGCTTAACACACACAGGATGAACATCAATCCACAAATATCTTTACAAATGAAAAAGAATAAAAGGATTGAAATGTTACAAAAATTATTATTTTCTACATAAATATAAAAACCACTACCTCCATGCCTTCTTCAACTCAGAGGGCTAGTTTCAGTTTATTCATGACAATTTGCATTTGTGTGTTGTTATTATTATCAGTATTATTTATTATGTGCATATTTATATTTGTTTTAATAAAAACAAGCTTAGATTTGTCCACCTGTTGGGTTTTGGACCATATGGGTCATAAGAATAATAACTCAGTTTTTTAACCACATTTTGTTATTATTATTTATTTATTTGTTTGCTGGAAATTAGAACTTAATTTAGAAATAGTTTTGAAACAAATCTTTGTGCTTAACAAACGAAATTAAATATGTAGGCTAATAGATGTCTTCAGTGGAGTGTGTACTACATCGTCTCATTCACAAAAGTAAAGGAGTAAAGAGTAAATGTACAATAAAGAGAAAGTAAAGAGGCCGAATGGAGGAGACTCGTTCTTTATCCTTGCGTTGCAGAGGGTCTGTTTAACTCGCTAGTGAAGTGTTCAGTTTGTCTACCTACAAAGTCTGCCATGTAAATAGCTAATGCACCATGGCGGGATGCAACTGACTCTTAAAGGAAATGTGAGATGAGACTCTGATTGGTTTAATGCACGTTATGCTCAAAACACACCCATAACTCATTAAGAGAATAAGCTCAACTCTGTTAGACCATGCGCCACGGCACAGACTGTATTTTTCCATCCTTAAAATAGCAAAAGTGAAATCAGACATGTGCTTAATGTTTTTACTTCATGTGCTTTAGACTTTGCACTTTGATCGTTAAAACAGAGCCCAATGTGTCATTTAAAACTTGCATTAAATCCAATAAAATACAATTAGTGTTAATTCATGCACTTTACAACCATCCAAATGTGTTTATCTTTTTAAAAGTTATCTGCTATATAAAGCAAATGAATGAAAAAAGAGGTCAAAGGTCATCTATCCTCAAGACACATGCCTGTGGATGGCATGATGTTGTGTCCTGTTGTCGGCTGGCATGTCTGTCTCAGAAGCTGATAATGCCCACTAAGACCAAAGCCATTCCTGGCATACATGGGTAAATGCCACAGACAGGCAGTGTAATCTTTTCTGTCTGATGTATGTCTAGTATATCTACAGTAAGTTTCAATATGGAGTGTACAGTCAGTTTAAGCATTTTCAAAAACTGATGTAAACCTCAAACGATCCGTCACTCCCATGGTCAGTGGTAAAACAGTGCTGCCTGTCAGTGCTTCAAGATTTGGCCACGCACCATGTGCCATACCTACATCTCCATGCTTTTTGTCTGAGGTTCTAGATGTTCATGATGTGCTTGCTTCTTGCTTTCTAGCACTCTATGTTTGAGCCAGGCAGATAAATTCAGTATTAGAGCCGCATGAAGGAGGGAATAAACCCAGCAGCAGATTTGGGCAATGAGCACAATGGGCAATGAGCACACTTCTGTTGCAGCTGCCTGATGCCTGAAGAACAAGCATAAAAAACATACATTGAGGGCCAGAGGTCTGCAAATTCACTCATTAGAGATTCTAGTCATTTTAGAGTAAGTTTGAAGTGAGTTCAAAATACTAACAATTTCAAAGCAAATTATAGTCAAAACACAATTAAAAAACATCGAAAAAAAAGTGTATTTTAAATTTCTTTCTAAATCTTTTTGTTATTTTTGTTATCAGTAGTATCTGGGCTTGGACGGTAATATGGTATACCGCGGTATCTAAAAATAGCAACTGTATCAGTTTCAATACTTTTATACGTCATAAAAAATAATGCACTTATAAATGAGACAAGGGTTGAATATTAAATATAATGTATTTAAGGCCTAAAAATGCGTATGCGCAAGAGAGAGGTTTCCACACTTGGCGAGTCGCACACCAAGTGACCTGATCTCGAAAAAGAACACGACTTCTGCAGTTTGGCAGTATTTCAGGTTTCGACCGAACGAGAAGGGAGAGGCTTTAAATATGGAAGAGATGAAAATACCTCAAACTTAAGATTGCATATACGAAACTACTAGCCACTAACTGCTTTGAGGATGGACCCGAGAACACTCCATGTAAAAGTTTCAACACCTCCGCCAGTAAGCAACCAATGATAATAGGGGCCTTCAGGAAAACAACAAAGTACAAAAGGGACAGTGTCCATTGGAAAACCTGTACTGATGCTGTGACAAATTACTTAGCGAAGAAAATGGTCTCTTTTTACACACTCTCAGAAAAAAATGGTACAATATTGTACCAAAGAAGGTACAAAATCTTGTCACTGGGGCAGTATGTTTTTATAAAACAGAATTGTAGCTTAAGACAAAGATGCAAATTTGTACCATTGCAGTTTGTTCCTTTAAGGACATCATTTGTACCATGGGAAACCAAAATGTACCTTTGGTTTTTAAAACCTGCAGATACAATATTGTACCTTCATCAAAGGTACAAATCTGATCCATGAAGGTACCACTACAGTGACAAGACACTTTGTACCTTAACGGTGTCAAATGTGTTCCTTCAAGAACTATTTAAAGGCATTTTACTTTATCCAAATGCATCCATTTATTTTCAGTAAATATAAAACATCAAATTCATTTTTAGACAAGTTTCTATTAGTGTAAATGCACCTTTTCCATTTACAATAAAGAATAAAAAAATACTTTAACATAAATCAAAAGATCTTTTTTTTTTGCTAAATATTTCACAACACTTTTCACAAAAATCTTACAGATATACATTCTCAAATGTACAATATTAAACATTTCTCAGATTTTTCACACAAAACTTGGTAATCACTTCTTTGTAAAACAGAATTAGAATTCTGCAAATGTATTGTAATGAGATATGCACAATGTTTGATTAGTTTTACAATAGTAAAATGTCTGCATGAACACTTTGCATATGCAGAACTTTTGCCAGCTCATGTGTGTAGTGGAAAGCAAACTCCGAAAGGTGCGGATATCAATAATAAAAATGTATTTATCAGAGAACGCTTACCAAATGTTTATTAAAAATGCCTTAAATGTTTAGTTTACAATACCTATAGTTTTGTTTTACCAGTTTATTTGTATTATAGAACTTAATAATTAATATTTATGAATTTCTTTAAACACATGCTTTTAAATGATGATTCATGTTTTAATATGGAAATTATTCATGGAATCACTTTGCCTTTCCAGTAATATTTATTGTCATAGATATTATAATAAAGAAGGAGTTGTCCAACACTGATGAAACTTTTTTTTTTTATTTAGAACAATCGTGTACCTTTATTTCAATTGTATCATAATATGTACAGAACAGCATCATGAGGTATTTTCTGTACCATACATGGTACAACTTTTACAAAGGTACAAAACTGTTGCTTAAGGAACCTTATTTGTACCACCGTGTACCTTTTTATCTGAGAGTGTGCAGTAGAAAAAAAGTCCTTTAAGGACATGGTAAAATTTTATTGATTTGTGTGCACGTCTCTGCGCGAAAAACTGTTCTTGAGTTTTATGTGAATTTAAATCAGTTTGACTGTTGTATTTGCACTTTTTAATAAACTGCTATTTGTTGCTAATAAAAGTTGTTAATATTGTGCATGTAATTTTGTTATGGCTGCAGTATTAGTGTTTAGTATTCAGTTTCTGAACAGTTTAGGCACAATCCAACAGTTTGGTGATGCTGTCTGAGCCGTTCGTCATAATTTATTATTATTCATGGTAATACCGTATGCCAAGGTAAAATAGGGAGGAGGTTTGATGGAATCTAAATTTGGATAATGTCCAAGCCTAGTACTAACTGTTATTATAGTAGTAGTAGTGGTTTAATTGTTTGTGTATTTATTTTTGCGAATATCATTATTAATTCATGAGTATTATCAAGTTCTGGGCTGCATTGCATGACATTTTACAACATGAAATACATTTGTCTTTATGTGAAAAGTGATTTTTTTTCCTATGAATTATTTATAAATGAATATGCTAAGCTATCAAGGCAAGGCAAGTTTATTTATATAGCACATTTCATACAGTGGCAATTCAAAGTGCTTTAAATAAACAGGAATAAAAGAGACAAGTATAAGAGAATTAAAAACAAATAATAAAAATTATAAAAAAACTGATAAAAACAGATAAAATGTGTTAAAACAGGTTATAAAAGAATTAAAAAGAAGAGAAAAACATAATATTGCGATCTGTCGGACGTAGCACAGTGCTCATTCAGTAAAGGCACAGCTAAACAGATGTGTTTTCTGTCTTGATTTGAATGTGCCTAATGTTGGAGCACATCTGGTTATTTCTGGAAGCTGATTCCAGCAGCGAGGGGCGTAGTAGCTGAAAGCTGATTCACCCTGCTTTGACTGAACTCTTGGAATTTGTAGTTTATATGATCCTAAAGATCTGAGTGATCTGTTTGTATTCAGTGAGCATATCTGTAATGTATTGAGGTCCTAGGCCATTTAGTGATTTATAGACCAGTATTAATACTTTAAAATCTATTCTGAATGTAACTGGGAGCCAGTGTAAAGACCTGAGGACAGGTGTGATATGTTTTGATTTCCTGGTTCTGTTCAGAATCCTGGCCGCAGCGCTCTGGATGAGCTGCAACTGCCTGATTGTCTTTTTGGGAAGGCCAGTGAAGAGGCCATTACAGTAATCCACCCCGCTGCTGATAAAAGCATGAACAAGTTTCTCTAGGTCTTCACTGGAAACAAAGCATCTGATTCATGCAATGTTTTTGAGGTGATAGTATGCTGATTTACTGACTGCTTTGACATGACCACTGAATCTCAGATCTGACTCCAGTCACACCAAGATTCTTGACCTTATTTTTTGTTGTTTGACCTTTAAAGACAAGGTACGCATTCACCTTCATACCTAAAAAATTAATTTGTAAGACCCCAGTAATTTATATAACAAAAAATGGGACAAAGGTAGCACTTTTTTTGGGGGGGGGGATGGGGGAAGGGGGGGGGGGTTTGGGTTATTTGTATTTAGCAAATATTACACGCATTTAAAAACAGCACATATTCTCATAACCCTATTCTTGCCTATAGGGCATGAACGGGTGCCATATTTTCTGTGGTGCCACTATGAGTGGGCCATGTGTGTGCCAGCAGCCATGCATTAGATGGCCTCAACCTTTGGCAGCTCCAGCAATGAGCTGTCTTTGACTAAGGCCATAATTATGAAAGCTGTTTAATCATACGTCTCGCGGGAGATCGATGCAGCTTCTATGCGCGAAATCGCAAACCCACTCAGAAGACGCTACAACCCTGCGACCCCTTGAGCTCCACAATAATCCTTCACAGTTAATGCATCAACCCGGACGATGCACGCTCGCATCCGCCAGCAACCCCCCTCCCCAACATGACACTCGCTTGCACATGTTCAGACGGACGCAGCACACACTCGCCGTACACGCACTGTGAGGGATTTACTCTTGGTCTTGCTTTTTTCACGAGGGCCATCTTGTTTTTTGGTTTGCTCCGTGACATTTGTTCTTGCAGCTGAACATGTGCAGCACAACTTTTTCAGTTTCTTCCAGGACGGACAGCTGTGGTGCAAATTATACTTAATCCGTTTGCTTTGGGAGGATTAGGCTGGTACAGTGTGTGTGGAGTGGATGCAGGGGGTTCAAACTCCCCCATGGGTCATATTAACCCTACACAACCAAAAGTCCGCACGCATCCCTTCTACTTTCTTTTGACATGGACTTAGAAGTCAGCCATGAGTCATGGACTGACCATTAAAGAAAGAAACAAGTTTTTTTGAGAGGCTAATTGTCGGAAAGCACATTCATAATAACAAAGATTGTTGCTTGTGTATAAAGACTGGTTCTGTTACAGGAAATTGCATCATTTCATCTTTTCTCACATTATTATCTTTTTATTCCCAGGATAAATTTTGTTTTCTAAAATGTTATAGCATTGGGTTCTGAATTATTGGAATTTAATCTGACTGCATCCCACAGGAAGTTCAATTGGAAAGACTGGAAGTGAACTAGAATGTTGCGCATTAGTGGAAGTATTTTTCTTTTCACATTTGATTTATCTAAATAAAACTAACCAGATACTATATGATATGATAGAGAAATGTGTTAGAATTTCAATATATTAATATTGCACATGAAAAATAAATGTATTAAAAGTATGCATACAAATATATATATATATATACAGTTAAAGTCATAATTATTAGCCCCCCTTTGAATTAGTTTTTCTTTTTTAAATATTTCCCAAATGATGCTTAACAGAGCAAGGAAATTTTCACAGTATGTCTGATAATATTTTTTAGTCTTATTTGTTTTATTGCTGATAAAATAAAAGCAGTTTTTAATTTTTTATGAACCATTTTAAGGTCAAAATTATTAGCCCCTTTAAGCTATTTTTTTCCCGACTGTCTACAGAACAAACCATCGTTATACAATAACTTGCCTAATTACCCTTAACCTAATTAACCTAGTTAAGCCTTTAAATGTCACTTTAAGCTGTATAGAAGTGTCTTGAAAAATATCTAGTCAAATATTATTTACTGTCATCATGGCAAAGATAAAATAAATCAGTTATTAGAAATGAGTTATTAAAACTTTTAAGATTAGAAATGTGTTGAAAAAAAATCTTCTCTCCATCAAACAAATTGAGGGGGGGTGGGATTAACAGGGGGGCTAATAATTCTGACTTCAACTGTATATATATATATATATATATATATATATATATATATATATATATATATATATATATATATATATATATATATATATATATATAAAGAAACCATGGTCAAGAAACCAACATGAAAAACCATCTGCAATAACTTATGGTCTATGGAGACAGTATTACCTGCAAGCATGCTTTTTGCAACATTGCGTAAGTGTTTAATTCCTTTAATAAACTTTCATTTAATAGATTATTTTATAAATCTGGTTAAAAAAGTTTGAGATAAGAATATCTAAAATATATTTTCACATTTTATTCCCATATCTTTTACAACTCCTTGTAATTTTAAAGCATTTGCTTATCTTGGAAAAGCGGTTGCCACCATGCCAGTGACTGGAACTGTAGGTGTTTGTAGATGTTTGTAGATTGTAGGTAGTGAGATTTGTAATCTTTTTTTGTATGTTTGTAAAGTTGAAGACGTGACAGTGGCGTAATTTGTTTATAGACTATGTTCGGCTTTTTACTTCTGATGAGAATATTCAAAATGTATTATTATGAATTAAATGAAACGTGATTCATATTTGTTGGTCAATAAACATATTTTCGGTAATGAAATTAATGTCAAAGAAATTTCTACAGATAATGACACTGTCTTAGCTTAATTACAGTTGAATTCTAATTTGTGTTTTATTCAGATCTCATCCAACAATTGTAATGAAAATAAATTGGTTTAAAGTTACAGAATTAATAAAATGTTTCCTCTTCTTCTTCTTCTTCTTCTTTATTTCTTGGTTAGCTATTCCTTTAATGAGGAAGTATTCTTGGAAATCTGTACAGATTGTGTTTATCCCTGAATGAAACTCCAGCACATGTCAGAACATTCATGTCTCATGTTTGGATGAGCACTTTGAAGTACTGCCTTTCAGCAATGGCATCAAGCATGGCATGGGGCTCAAAATTTTCTCTGCTTCTATCATGGACTTGAATCATTTTAACACAGAGAATATATTGATTTTCACAGGAAGATGTTAAACCCCCTTGAAAATCGTGTAGGTAACTGGAGCCCTCGCAGCAGAGCAGAGGGATTTCTGCTGCACTGAAAGACTTTTGTGTGCACATGTTGCTCCCTTCGCACTTGAAATCTGCGTGCCGTGGCAATCGTGTGGTCCTTTACTAGCTATTCTCTCTCAACTGATGTGGAGCCATGAGTTAGCGTGATGAATGCTGCCTGGTTCTTTATCGACAGCTGCAGCAGGTGAATGCCAAATTTTCACTATGACTTCACCTTGCCTCCAATGCTCGATTTCAAATTGAAACTACGAGACGTTAGTGATTCTAGTTAGGCTGCCAAAGCCAACATTTTCAACAAATAATTCATTCATGAAGTTAAACAGTTTGTCATCATTTAGTCATCTTCACTTGGTGGAACAAGTGAACACAAGTGAAGCGATTCTGAATAAGGGTTATGTTGCTTATTCACACTATATGAACTCAGAGAACAAATAAGAAATATGTGGAAGTAGTCTGTATGATTTTTGCAAGCTGAGCGATAACTTTACCTTCATTTTTACAAGACAATAATAGACCATAAACAAGTTTTTTTTTGTTTTTAATGTTTTGCATCCAGGCGACAACACTTTTAAACAATCTACAGATTGCAAAGCGAATATACAGATCTTTAAAAATAAAAATGAATAAAAAAATAAATAAAATAAATACTGTATTTGGCATGGCAGGTCAATAGTTAACAATGTCACTCGGTGTCTTAAGCAGAACAAACACCGTCCAGTAGTTTTGTTGTGGTTGTCCAGCCTGATCTCACGAGAAAACAGAAGTATTTTACGTTTTGCCAGTTCAGTGGCTAATTCGTACGAATTCGTACGAGTTCAGTCGTTCGAAATTGTACGATTTTAAAAAGTAGGCGTGGCACCTAACCCCACCCCTAGACCCAACCGTCATTGGGTGATGAGCAAATCGTACTAAATTGTAGGAATTAGATCGAACTAATTCATACGAATTATCCACTAAATCAAAAAGTTACGAATTGCCATGTGATTGTGTTGGATTGTCAAGTATGCATGTTTTTAGACTAATCTTTTAGTTATATGTGCATGACGTCAAGGTTTCCACAAAATTAAACACTGTGGTGCACAACTACTTTTAGCAGCAATAAACATGCATGCAAACTTCTTATTAAGTGTATTGTTATGCAAATTGTATATGCTTGGACTTCATCAATCAATCATTTTATTTATATACCACCTTACTACAAGCAAAGGGCTACCCAAAGTGCTTTACAACAATAAAACGAAATTGCACAAAAATTTTGAAAAATAAAACCATAATCAAAACAAGAATGTCAATTAAATATTCAAATTCAATCCAATTCATCTTTATTTCTATAGCACTTTTACAATGTAGATTGTGTCAAAGCAGCTTAACATAGAAGTTCTAGTGAATTGAAACCGTGTCAGTGCAGTTTTCAGAGTTGAAGTTCAGTTTAGTTCAGATCAGTGTAGTTTAATTTTTACTGCCTAATCGATGCGTAGCTCCACAAGTCCCACACCAAGCAAGCCAGTGGCGAGGAACAAAACTTCACCAATTGACAAAAGTGAAGGAAAAAAAAAAACCTTGAGAGAAACTAGGCTCAATTGGGCACGGCCATTCCTCCTCTGACCAAACTTCTTGTGCAGAGCTTCAGTCTTAATAAAAATGATGTCATTAAAAAATTATGTCATTATGTTTTTTCTCCTTAGTAAAAATTCAAATAATTAGATAATTGGGGAAAAGTGACTCTGCACTACTGAATATCAAAAGTTATTTTAAAATTAAGAAGGTTTTAAGTTTTAAACAGTGCCACATTTGTGATGGTTCAGTGGGAAGGGTATTCCATCGGTCTGTGTAACGGCACGCCAGCAGAGTGAGCCCTTGCCCAACTACTGACTGAGCTCCGCTCCCTCTGCAGTCACTTCCTGTTTGTGCTATATTTCAGCAAGAGCTCAGGCCATGCTTCTTTGTGAAGTATTGCCAGTCTACCTGCCTTACCAAGCGTTTTTCCAAGAGACTTTCATGATTCTGCCTGCCTTGATCAAGTACGTTATCTGTCTTTGCCCTCTTGCTCTGTTTTGGACATTGTCTCTGACATTTGGTCATTGTTGCCTTGAACTTTTGCCTGCCTTCTCACTACGTTTTCTGGATTTGACCCTGTGCATCTTGATCTGTTTTGGACTGATTATTGTTGCACCGATCCTCTGCCTGAATTACTACTATGTCTCCTGGAATTGCCCCTGTGTTTGTTGTTTGGTTTGGACTGGTTACATGCTGCCGACTCTCTGCTTGTTTACCCGTTGATATCTCTGTCTAATCCCATTAATAAACTTCTGCATATGGATTCTAATAACACAGCCTCAACCTCCACGTTACAGTCTGCCACTGTAAATAAATGATTCCATTGCTTATTCACAGATCAGGGGACTTGTAGCAATAATTGCCATATCATTGGGCTCTGAACATTTAAAATCTCACATAATATAAAGGCACAAGGCAATTAAACACATTAAAAACAAACAACACTCTCAAAAATAAAGGTACAAAATCTGCCACCAGAGCAGTACTTTTTCAAAAGGTACAATTTTGATCCATACAGGTCCACATTTATACCTTTTAAGGTAAATATTTTTTTTTACACAGATGGCATTGAGAAGGAACATAGAAACGTTATCTGACTAACATCTAGCAGCTAAATGTGTCTGTATTCGAAATATTCAAAGGCTTTTATTTTCATAAACAGCGCGGATGTGGATGTGCCTGAATGTTCTGATTGGCTGGAGTACACGTCTCATGTCAGCGTTTTCTAAGCGTGAACGTGCTCTTTCCGGCAATAGGCTATATGCACACGGTATTTCCATTACAAAAATTGTCACGTTTAAGATCTGATTTCTTTGAAAATCAGCTATCTTCACTGTCTGTTAGATATACGATATGAAATGGGCCTCAGATTGGATAAGAAGCACTGCGTTAAACTCCATTTGCCCCCACCATGTCTTTAAAATATGACAGTTTATATTACCCCAGTATTTTCAATGGAATTTCCATTGAACAGGCGCTAGCCTGTTGCTACTGATGGTGCTAGTGGTTATAACGGTCTTTTACCTCTTTTTACGCTTGAACAACTAAAATGAATGATAAAGTCTATTTAACTGAATGTATTGTAATTACATTATAGCATCGATGCTGTAAAAACAACCTTGTGAAATTGAAATTAGCCCCATTAAGCTTTCACCGGAAGTTTATCGTTGGCTTTAAAACTCTAGCTGTGCATAGAGCCCATATTCCTTCTGCATTCACAGAGCACAGCATTCAGGCTAATTACCGGTAATGTTACAACTTCTCTTTTTATTTTCATTTACCGGTATTTCAAAAAGGGCCTGTTCACACATACAGACCTTTTCATAAAATTGCCGGTAATTTCCTGGAAACATCTGTATGTGTGAAAGGGGCTATCATCCTATATAAACTTAAACTAAGAGGGAAAAATCATTGTGTAATCTCACTAAGAAAAGTTGTGGCCAATCAAATTAGGGTTGGGATCCGAAACCCGGTGCCATTATAGCACCGGTACCTTTGTAACCGGTATGTACCGGATCAAATCAGCATATAAATTTCGGTGCCTAATTTGGGTGCCACTGGTGCTGCGACAAGGACATAAGAAGCATCAAGGGATGCATCAAAGGCACACATAGGGACGCGTTGTCACACCATATCTAAACATTTAATTCTAAACAACTTTCAGGAATACGGGCATGTGATGTCAGGTGTTTGTTCTCGTTGCTTAGGGAACGGCACATGCAACGCACGTACGCAGTACAACGCGAGAGAGCGAGAGAGATTCTCCTCAGATCAACACACAGGATCGTGTTCATCAAATTTGCTTAAACTAAGCATTCTAAAGCGTATTTTACAAGCAAGTATTCTGATACAGCAACGTGAAGCAAATGCTTTACAAAAGTTGCGTGTAAGGGGGAAAACACGTCAAACTTAATAACACATTTGAGGGCGCATGGAATTACATGAAACTCTGGAGGAAACATGGCTAGCGTGGTGACGCAATGACATTACTCGATCTATGTACTATAACATGTAAGACGAGATCATGAAAGGAACATTCAAAAAGCAGCTCATGTAAACACCTTGATCATATTATTGTCTTATTCAGATTAAAGCAAATCATTAGATTACTGATGTCCATGTAAACATAGTCATAAGCACCAACCCTAGAATAAAGGAGTTCAGTATTTTGATGTCAGGCTTTCCACAGGTTAGTAGTAAGCTAATGTAATTTCATAATGCAAATCTTAAATTCATGCTAACCAACAAATTATCAAAGGAAATATACTAAAGTAATTCAAATATATAAAATATGAATTGATGTTTACTTTAAACTTTAATTATATTGTTCTATTAAAATAATTTTTTAAAGATTTTGTGAAATAAAGATTTTTCTAGAGTCAACCACCATAATTTTGTGGCTCAAAAGTATTGGTTCAGGCACCGTTTTGGCACCGGTACCGTTTTAAAAGTATCGATTTAGCACCGGTATCGAAATAACTCAAAACGATACCCAACCCTAAATCAAATACAGTCTGTGGAGTAAAATTTAATGATCCAAGTCAGAGTCTGTATTGTTCTCATTTATTTCATTCTGTGGCACCTTTAAGTAATGGCTTTGTTTGTGTTAACTTCACAATTCAGTGATTATCAGCATTATTTTTCATGACTGTAAAGACTTTGTTGGATTAAGTTCATTTCCATGTCCTGAAAAAGATTTGTATAGGATTCTGTTTCAATAAAACTGAACATTATGGCACTATTTCCTGAAAACAACTGTTTAACAGCTTTGCTGACGATACAGATATCCTAAAATCCCCTAAAGAACACTATAAAGAATTAATCCATAAAATGTACGGTAAAAGAATGGCAGCTGTGGTTATACAAACTGTAAAAGTAATTCCTAATTTTTACAGTAAACTACTGTATTTCATTAGTTTATAGAAGTAATATGTCTGTATTTTGAATTACCAACATCTACACATCTTTTGTTACACAGATAGACACGTTAACACAACCATGTGCAAGTGGGGATGAGAGGTACATGAAGCAAAGCTCATCACTAACAACTTGTCTCCCAAGCAAAATAGTATATTAGTCTATAGAAGGTGCTCAGTGTCATTCACACAGCTACTAAACACCAGTATGGTAATACGAATAAAATTAAAGTCATGAAATAAACATTGTTTATCAACATTAGATCTAACATAAATCTCTAATGTACATAACTGATGGGGAAACAACTAAAAAGATCCATAGTAATGTCAACAAAAAGCATAAAAAGTGATGTGCCATACAGGGAATTCTGGGAAACTCAATTTACGTTTATTCATCGTATATATTAAGGAAACATACTGTTAACCAGGATACGGATTTTTACTGTAGCATTTTTACAGTTTTTTACAGTTGAAATCACAGCCAGTTTTTACAGTGCACTCAGAAACTGTAAACTGATGCTCTTATATTTAAAAGTAAACAAACCGCGTGTAAATATTCACATTAGGCTGGAAAAGTGTAGAATGTGTGTTTGTGTGTGTGTGTTAAACCCTAACCAGCTCAATGAGTAGAAAACCATCTGGGAGAAGGCATTGTTGTCTTTTTGTAGGGCATAGTCGAAACTAATGGTTGAGTTTACTAGATGTTTTATTTTCATGGTACGTGACATTGCCCTGACTGACACGTGTGAAGCTTTATTAGTGCCCATACATGCAGCTTACTCTGTGATGTTCATCTGATGTCAAACATTGTGATTTAAAGGCATTAGGTTTGCAAACATTCACATTATTTCTTTATTTGTAGCCTGCAATCATGTCTGTCATAACCAACTTGACTGAATGTACTGTCATATAAACTGTAAACAAATAAACATGTTAGTCCTACTAACATAAAAAAACAAACATACTTTTATATTCACCATAAAGCTTTCATTTTATTGATCATTTTGCAACAGTGATTTTAGGAAACAAGTAATAGCATGTTTAAAATACTAAGAATTTGTTTGCAATTATTTGACAACATTGAATACGTTTACATGGACACCAATAATCTGATACAATCAAGACAATTCTCTGATTAAGTGTCTACCATGTAAACAAGGATTTTTGATTAATTTAATCCGATTAAGGTCATAATCAAACTAAACAGAAATCGGATTAAGACATGTGGAGTATGCAGATTTTAGTCGCATTATTAAAGTGCAGTACAGACATGTAAACACCGCAATCAAACTATTACCGTCGTGTAGGATTTTCGCTGCATTTTGTGACAGGATATTTCATACACACAGTTCATGCAGTTCATACTCGCATCCAATATCTCGTTTGTCACGGGAGCATGCATTAAATGTTCCCCGAGAAATCACGGCGTCATGGTGGCGTAGTGGGTTGATCGATCACATCACAGCAAGAAATTGGCTGGTTCGTGCCCAGGCTGGGTCAGTTGGCATTTCTGTGTGGAGTTTGTTTGTTCTCCCCGTATTTGCGTGGGTTTCCTCCGGGTGCTCCGGTTTCCACCACTGTCCAAAAACATGCGCTATAGGTGAATAGGGTAAGCTAAATTGGATGTAGTGTATGTGTGTGAATGCAAGAGTGTGTAGGTGTTTCCCAGTATTGGTTTGCGGCTGGAAGGGCATCCGCTGTGTAAAAAACATATGCTGGATGAGTTGGCGGTTCATCTGCTGTGGCAACCCCTGATTAATAAAGGGACTAAGCTGAAAAGAAAATGAATGAATGAATGAATGAAATAATACTTTTTGAAGCACAATAAAATCCATGCCTAATACTGAATGAATGTATTATTTGGTGAATGATTTTCAACTGTCTTTATGTACATGTCTAAAGATATCCATGCTCATCAGGATTTTACCAAGTACATTGCGATCCTGGAATAACATCTATGTTGATCCTGGAACATCGTTTTTGTTCGAAAATGTAATCCATACCTATTCCCTACCCCTAAACTCAACCATAACTGTAAATTATTCCCAAAATCAGTGGGGAATAATAGTTTGGTAACAATCATGTAGAAGTGCATAAACCTAACCTTAAGCCTAAACTTAACATAAACAGTAAACGTATCCCATAAATCTTATTGGCTGATTGGAATGTTGTTCCAGGATCAACATATATGTTAATGCAAGGACATGTGCTATTTGGTGTAATCAGGTTGGTGGTCATTTATATTTGTAAAACACATTTCGATGCACTTATAGAGCCCTATCATACACCTGACGCAATAAGGCGAAAGACGTGTTTGCCCTGACGTGTTGCTATTTTCAGACCAGCGCAACCTTAATTTTCCCGTTTTCCGGCACGTTATTTAAATAGCAAATCCATTTGCGCCAGTTTGTAGACTCATGGGTGTTCCGGTCAAGAAAGAGGTGTGTTAAGGCACATTGTTGGCGCGTTGCTATTTTGAGGAACTAAAATAGACTGTCCAATAGATCAGCTGAAAGCAGTTCTAAAGTCCAGCGCAGAGCGCGTCAGTTGTGCGCCTTGCTTACACATTGCTTAACACATGCAGGATGTACAGCGCTACGCAAATATCTTTACAAATGAAAAAAAATTATAAAACGTTCAAAATATTACAAAAATTAGCACGTTCTAAATAAATATAAAAACCACCTTCATCTTGGGAGCTTTTTTCAGTTGTTTCATGACAACTTGGCTTTGTATAATGTTATTACCAGTAGTAGTAGTAGTAATTATTTTATGCATATTTATATTTGCTTTATTAAAAACAAGCTTAGATTTGTCCATCTGTCGGGTTTTAAACCATATGGGGCATAGGACTTGTGTTTGGATATAACTGGAAGTGAATTAAGAAATTGTTTTGAAGCAAATGTTAGCGCTTAACAAGCTAAATTGATTATGTTGGCTAATGGATGTCTTCAGTGGAGCGTACAACACTGTTTCCTTACTCCACGAAAGAGAGAAGGAGAAAGTGAAAGTAAAGGCCAATTGGAGGAGGCTCATTCTTTATCCTTGCGCTGCAGATGCTCTGTTTAACTGTTTTCTCACTAGTGAAGCGTTCAGTTTTTCCACTTGCAAAGTCCACCATGTGAATAGCAAATGCGCCATGGCGTGACGCAACTGACTCTTAAAGGGAATGGGAGATGAGACTCTGACTGGTTTATTCTCAGAACACACCCATAACTCATTAAGAGAATAAGCACAACCCAGTTAGACCATGCGGAGCATATTTTTCTGTCCTTAAAATAGCAAAAGTGGATTCAGACACTCCCCTAATGCTTTTGTGCCCTGCGCCTTAGACTTTGTGCCTAGATCATTAAAATAGAGCCAATTATGTTAATTGTGTTTGTTTATGTTCAGCTACTACACTCTCAGAAATATCCAGAAGCTGTCACAGTGACAGTACCTTTTAAAAGCGCACACATGATTGCCTAAAAAGAACAAAGGTGTTCTTTTGAAAAGGTATCGTATTTGTGAAATCAAGAATAATATTTCACCATTATATTTATTAGATATTTTTCACAAGCCTTTCTAGTCAGAAACATTGCTGACAGGTCTATAGAAATCTGATAGAGACACAGCAGTGCCGGAAAACCAAACATTTTCTATATGGCAAAAGATTTCCACTAGGGAATTTAGGCCCAGTGGCAGCTGCAGAAACAAGAGCTCTATACCTGTGGATGTACAGAACTCCAGTCCATGAGAGAGTTAGCCTAATCCACAAATGTTCTTAAGAAAGAGATGAATCCGTACAGGGCTTTGTGCAAGCCAAAATTGGCATGAATAAACATAGCATAAAAATGGATCCGGGCTCATTTACATGACAGTGCTCATGTTGAGTGTAGATATAAATAATAACGGATAGCAGACTTACAGTATATAGCTACAATGCAGTGTAAATATAACCTTTGGTTATTTAAATATACTTAGCAAGAAAATGCTAATTGTGTCCATTTGCTTTAAAAAAAAAAAAACTTTAATCAGAATTTTTTATTTATCTTTTAATATTAGTGACTATTGCAGTTTCAAAGTAGAAATCATTAAGACTTGTCTATTCTGCTGTATGGGTCGCTTTTTATTATTATTATTCTCTGATTAACAATTTTAATTACCTCTTATTTACCTACTAACAAATGCATTTGATCTCCCTTTTGATCAATGTAATGTATACATGCTGGATCATTGCCATCATTTCTAAAAACAACTATCTCACACAAATTTAGGTTTGCAAAGGTTACTGTACAATTATTTAGCTGTGTGTCACTTTTAAAATCACAGTCACTTTATTTTTATGGTCCCTTTCACATATTTTATTGACAATAAGTTACATTACAACTACAGTGCTCAGCTTAAATGAGTATACCCAGCCTGATCTCATGAGAAAACGTAAGTATTTTACGTTTTGTCAGTTTAGTGGCTAATTCGTACATGTTCATTTGAACGAAAATGTACGATTTTAAAAAGGAGTTGCGCCCAACCCCACCACTAAACAGTGTTGCCAGATGTAGCTGACAAATTCCAGCCCAAAAGCAATCTGAAATCCGCCGAAATGCAAAAAGACCCGCCCAGTCATCTGGAAATCACCGCCCAAATTTTCACTACCTGCCTATGTCCTTTTTTACCCACTAAGATAAATTCAAAACCGCCCAATATGGCAACACTGCCCCTAAACCCAACCGTCACAGGATGATGAGCAAATCGTACTAAATTGTACGAATTAGATCGTACAAATTCATACGAATTAGCCACTTAATCAAAAAGTTACGAATTGCCATGAGATTACGTTGGTACACTCCCTTTTAAAAATAAATATTTGATACATTTCTCTGTGAATTTTGGCTATAATATTTAGTAGATTTATACAGAACAGTTTTATTAAACAGTTTCTCCAACATATTAATTTTTGGGTGTACTAACTTTTTTTTTTTTTTTTTTAAGATTAGTTCCAGTTTTGGCTTTAGTACTGACTAATCTAATCTATATACACAAATATATTATTGTATAGCATCCTATAGAAAATAGTCATTTAAAAGAGAGATCTGTGAGGGTTGTACACATTTATGCTTAGCACTGTACATGCCAAGTAATTCTTAATAAAGTATTAGTAGACTATATAGGTTAATTTACACTAAATTTACAATCTAATACTTTAATGAAAACGAGCTTGTCGTTGCAGTGTAACTTATGGTCAACAAAATGTGTAAAAGGGACCATCAAAATTAAGTGTAACCCAAATATTGAAATGACGCGTGGTTTTCATTTTATTTGAAATGAAAACGTGGTTTTCGTGGTTTTCAAATTAAGTGGCTAAATTTTTGCAGATTAGACATGTAGCTTTCTTCAAGTTCAGCATGAACATCATTCATTCTTTCAGGCAGCTTAAATCAGTATCTGTGAATGTTTGACCTTCTGTAGCAGCGGGTTTGGGCTCTTCAGAACAGGGTCCTACAAAGAGGCCCATCGATGGGGGGTGGAGCGTGCCAGAGAGAGGGCTGCAGTAGCAGAAATGACAGCTGCAGGTGTCGACACGGGCCCGGGGGGAGCAGAGCAACTGTTAGCTTAATGCCAGGAGGATAAATAATAAAACAACTGTTAGATAAGAACTCCTATTCAAGCAAAAAAAAAAAAAAGAATGAAAGAGGGGGGTGTAAATGCATAACTTGTGGCGGTGCTCTAAATCTACAAACCGTGTCACAAGAGATTATATGCAGGGCTTTAATTAAACAGATGTTGCAATGAATATTTCAGCTTTTCAGAAAGAGGATAGTGGCGTGTGCTGATGTAATGCACGGTGGGATCAGTAAATAAAGCATGGAGCAAATGTGTTTGCAGTAATGGAGCTGTATTAGTGGCACACTCCTCCAATACACTCGTTCATGCATGCTTGTGTGTGTGGCATACCTTGATTTGGCATTCTGAACCAAGACACTACATCTTAAAAACAGCTTTAAAAACAATATTTGTTTGAGCAATCGATTAATTAACACTTAAACTCTCTAGAATATATATATATGTATGTATGTACATATATGTATGTTTCTATATGTATATATGTATGTGTGTGTGTGTGTTATGTATACAGTTGAAGTCAAAATTATTAGCCCCCTTTTAATGTTTTTTTTTCTTTTTTAAATATTTCCCATATGATGTTTAACAGAGCAAGGAAATTTTCACAGTATGTCTGATAATATTTTTTCTTCTGGGGAAAGTCTTATTTGTTTTATTTCGGTTAAAATAAAAGCAGTTTTTAATTTTTTAAAAGCCATTTTAAGGTCAATATTATTAGCCCCTTTAAGCTATTTTTTTCCCGACTGTCTACAGAACAAACCATCGTTATACAATAACTTGCCTAATTACCCTAACATGCCTAGTTAACCTAGTTAAGCCTTTAAATGTCACTTTAAGCTGTATAGAAGTGTCTTGAAATATCTATAGTAAAATATTATCTGTCATCATGGCAAAGATAAAATAAATCAGTTATTAGAAATGAGTTATTAAAACTATTATGATTAGAAATGTATTGAAAAAATCTCTCAGTTAAACAGAAATTGGGGAAAAATAAACAGGGGGGCTAATAATTCTGACTTCAACTGTGTGTATATATATATCAGAATTTCTCTTTCAGGTTGAATTACATTAAATTGCATCGAATACTCTCTATTAGATCTCCTATTGCAGATAACTGAACTTGACACTTCTGAGAATTATTGCCTCATCTCCACCTTGCTAGACCCCTGTTCCATCCTCTTACTCCAGTATGCCAAGCATCCAGCATGGTCAGCAGGGAAACTCTATCTGCTTTTTGCCATGGGAGTTTGGCCTTGGGTGTAACTTTGCCATTAACTAAAACAAATGCTGCCATATTTTTAGCTTCAGTAATTGCCCTGTCTCAGCATCCAGCTCTTGAAAGTAGCAGAGGTACACCCCAAACCCCCACACTGTAACATGAACTCGGGAGCAATGAGAAGTTTACGGCCCTGTGATGTGTGCTCTAGATTCATGAGTGGTTTTTCCATTTGGATTTTTTTTTTTCTAGATTGAATGGCAGTTTTGATTATGTATTTTTCTATTTCTGCTTAAGAACTGTTGAGTGAGCTGAATTACAACATAAACTTAAATAGCATATCAACATGCAAAAATAACCCAGAACATCCTTGCGACTGCATATGAACCAGTTTGAACCAATCAGAACACCACATAAACTGCATTAAAAACAGAAAACCATTAAGAACGCCATTCCAACAACCAGTGGTGTAAAGTAACAAATTACAAACACTCAAATTACTGTAATCGAATAGTTATTTTTTAAGAATTGTAATTTACTGAGTGGTTTTAAAAATGTGTACTTTTACTTTCCCTTGAGTGCCTTTTTAGTGCTTTATTGGTACTTTTACTCCACCCCTACTGAAAAAAAACAGCTTAAACCAGAATAGGCTGGTTGGCTGGTCGACCGGCCTGGTTTTAGAGGGGTTTTGGCCATTTCCAGCCTGGTCTTAGCTGGTCACGCTGGGAGATGACCAGCTAAAACCAGCTTGACCAGCCTAGCCAGGCTGGGAGCCCAGCCAAAACCAGCTATGTCCAGCTTAAACCAGCCTGGAAATGGCCAAAACCCCTCTAAAACCCGGCTGGTCAACCAGCTAAAACCAGCCAACCAGCCTAGGCTGGTTTAAGCTGGATTTTTCAGCAGGGTACTTTCCTTCATTAGAGTATTAGACTGTCACTACTTTATTTTTTCTTGTATATGAGTAAAAGAACAGTCCTGTACAAATCAAACTGCACATAGAAACTAAATCTCATCATACTGAACTACCACAACACATGGCCGCTTTATGAATGCAGTGAACCACTTGGAAGCATTAAAAGTGTCCAAGATGTCCAAAATCTTTACACGCAATGGCTGAGAGACTGTTTGTATGCATGTCACTAATGATAGGATGACTAATGCCTAATTTCGTTTTTTGGGTTTCGCATTAAAATTTAAAAATGTATTTTATATCTTCTCCATTATTTTAGTTACTCTCTGAACTGGCTTTGTGCATGTTACAATGAAACGAGCGTCAAAACAAACACTGAACCAAGGCTTCCTGCAAGTAAATGTCCCATCAGTGAGCGCTAAAGTTAGGGATGCTTTCATGTGAAAATGACAGTGACGAATCCTGCATGTGAGCGCATAATGCAGAGAGATCTGAGAATTGCCTCATCTGAACAGAGGCAAAAGTTACATGTGCAAAGTCTTGTTTCTCAACGGTAAAACCAATAAATAGTATGACCAATAATTATGTTCATCTGTCAATCATTCAATCGGTTATGCCTCGGAATGTAAACATTCTGAAAATTGTGTTGTCTGTAACTTTCTCATTGTGCTGCATCGTTAAGTAAAAACATCTTATTGTGGCTGTCTGTGTTTTTAATGTTAATCAAACAACTAAAAAATAATAAAATCACCCACTCTGACCTTAACTGAATTAATATTTAGGCTACTGCAGCTCACTAAAGATTTACCTTTATTTAATTTAGTAATTGAAGATACAGTATGAACTGTTTTATTTGATCATATTTGTCAGTTTATGTAACGGAAAACTACTGTTAGATACTTGAAAAACCCCAAAAGCACTGTTTATGTTAGTAGTTATCATTGCTATATATTGTATTCATTTAACGCCCAAAACATCTTGTAATCTGAATAAAAAAATCTTAGAATTTAGAAAATCTTAGAAAAGAAAACTGATAATCACCCAGAACACCTAAATAAATAGAAAGGACATTGTTAAACATTTAGAATATGTTGCCAGTTGCGTAAATTTTAAATATAACTAGTTATTTCACTCCAAATTTTGGTCCAAAATATTCAAATAATAATAATAATAATATATTTTATTAATAACGTGCTTTTCTAAAACCCAAAGCACTTACAAGAAAGTAAAAACAACAAAGCACAGTAAACAATAAAAAATACAATAAAAAACACAGTAAGAATAAAAGATATCTCAAATTAAAAACAGTCCTAAAAAGATGAGTTTAAAAAAAGAAATGACCCACTGGTATTTTTACTTTATTATCAGGAAGTTAAATGGTAATTATAAACAATAGTTATGTTAAACAAAGCAGCATAGAGTTCTGTGTCAAATTTAAACCATCCAGCTGGGTCAAACAACACAACCCTAGGTTATTTCTTGTTTGCAAGGCACTGGATTGCCAATATAACATAAATTGGCTTATTTTTAACCCAGCATTTGTATAAAGTACTAAAATCCTTCAAAACAGCTGTGCACCATCAGTATGCTAAATCCAATTGGAATATTTAAGACAGAGCAGAACCCTGAAACCAATCACAACATCGTAGTGACATACTCTGAACATTGAGCTGGACCCCCTTAAAAATATGCCACTATCCATGTGTCCCTGTGTGTTTTTTGTTTTATTGTTCTTTTATCGGCAACACTGTGGCGCAATGGGTAGCACGATCCCCTCACAGCAAGAAAGTCGCTGGTTCGCGTCCCAGCTGGGTCAGTTGACATCTCTGTGTGGAGTTTGCATGTTCTCCCCGTGATTGTGATGGTTTCCTCTGGGTGCACAGTTTTCCCCAAAGACATGCAGTATAGGTGAATTGAAAAAACTAAATTAAATAGTGTAAGTGTGTGCATGAGTGTGTATGGGTGTTTCCCAGTACTGGGTTGAAGCATGGAAAGGCATCCACTGTGTAAAACATATGCTGCATAAGTTGGCGGTTCAATCCGCTGTAGCGACCCCTCATGAATAAAGGGACTACGCTGAAGGAAAATGAATGAATGAATGTTCTTTTAACAAAGGGGTGGCTTGGTGGCTCAGTTGTTAGTTGTAAGTCCCAGTGGAGTTTAATATCAGTGATTAAAATAAGAGTAATGACATAATGCTCTAATGCTGTCAACCAACCATCACAAACATGCTACAGAGCTTTAGGGAAGGTCAAAGTGAATGCTGTTCATGCCAGCCAGGATAGGCTGGCATTCAAGATATACTATTTGTTTATTGGTTCTGTAAATTATTGAACTCGTGAAAACCATCCATCCGTCCATTCCTCCATCCTTCTGTCCTTCCTTTCTTCCTTCGAGTGTAATATCAAGTCCAAAAAAAGCATTACGAATAGATGCAGAAAAAATGCTCACAAAATATTCCGTCCTTCCTTTCTTTCTTAATTTCTTCCTTCATTCCTTCCTTCCTTCTTTTCTTTCTTTCTTTCAAGATCCAAGATTAAACTTTGTCCCAATTCTGGTGTATTGACATATGTTAATGTATAAAGCTTTCCCAGTGATGGGTTGCGGCTGGAAGGGCATCCGCTGCGTTAAATATGTGCTGGATAAGTTGGCGGTTCATTCCGCTGTGGTGACCCCAGATTAATAAAGGGACTAAGCCGAAAAGAAATTTAATGAATGAATGAATAATGTATAAAGCATGTACAGAGTGTTCATATTTATTGGAAATACACATTGACATTCAGCAAACATTAAAGGGAGTCATACTTCTTTTTAGCATATAAGCAAACAACAGGTAACGTGACAACAAAAGACAACAAATATCAGTTGCCCAACCTTATTCATTAAATCAATATATATATATATATATTACAAATAGATACAGTAAGTGTTTACTAAATATTTTGGTCGGTAAAACAGTTTCGCTGTGATATCCTCCCTTTAGGTTGTCTGTGATTAAAGACACTCTCACCCCTGCAGGCATTTGGCACTGACAAAAGCTGTCATTTCTTTGCGAGGTCGGAGTGTGCCAGCTGACAGCTGCAGGGCTCAAGCTTTTACCCGCAGCCCTGCCGCCTGGCCATTAGTGCAGCCCCAACGTCTGCTGGCTGGGCCAGTGGAGGGGTGGCGTGTGGCTAAAGGGCCTGAGCCCTGTAGAGCCTAGTCCCAGGAACATTTTCATAGTTCATAGAACTATGATGGAAGTATCCACTTTTACACCATGCCGTGAATGTTTTTACTTATAGAAACTCCTTTTTGGGGGAACTAATTAGCAGCTTCTTTATGGTCTAATCCAGCAAAAATGGAACTGCCAGTAAAGTAAGTGTATGCAAATTAGGATAATGCATGATATATGAAACACCACCAAAGTATTTGAAAGGGTTACAAGACACACATACAAAAAAGCAACGCTATCAGCATTTACCTGACACCTTTGCCTGTGTCGTTGCATTCTTTTCTAAACCTCAATGATACGTATAACTACAACATTTAGTCTCTTAGCACTCTTTTATCAAACTTTCAATTGCATAAGTTATACATCTATATTCCATCTGTTTTCATGAAACCAGGGACATACAGTGAAACAGCTTCAAATCACAGGGTCCTTTGGATTTTACCATTGCCATTGGCTGACTACTCAGTAATTCAAATTAAACCAGGAACAAGCTTCACTGGGAAAATGTAACTCTTGGGTACCAGCTTGGTGCTTAGTTCATGTAAATTAGTTTCTTAGCTCATAACTCATATAAATAACATCCTCACTCACTTACAAACACAGATATATATAGGAATAGGATGTTATTTATAGCTAAGAAACTAATTTACATATATATTGCAGCTATTAAGGATTTGCTCTGAAGTTGCATACATTCATTGATTTGGTTTAGATGTCATGATGTTCTGAACAGCAGCAGTGGTAGGCTGCACTTAATTTGTCACACAGTGAAGTGGATGGAGGCATTGGTTTTTGATTGCCATGTAGGAACCTGATATCAAGGCCACCATGAGTTACTCTGAATAATGTTCCACATTTCTTCTCAACAAGCTTCCAGGACATGCCCAGCTACTTTCATCAGATAAAGACTCTGAAACGGTTTTAAGTCACCTTTATCCAGTAAATGCCATTGTAAAGTAAGACTTTCCCTAACCACCTCATTTTTATCTCCATTAAATACACAGCACGAAGGTCACTGGTTTAAGTCCCGGTGGCATTTCTATATGAATTTCTCATGTATGTACTGTTTATGTGAGTTAAGTTTGATTTAAGCCTGCCTCACTTGTTAATTATTTAATCATAAACAACAAAGTGAAGATAATATAGAAGTGGGAGATTAATATCAGTGATTAAAATAAGAGTAATGACATAATGCTATAATGCTGTCAACCAACCATCACAAACATGCTACAGTGCTTTAAATTCAAAATCCATTCTATTAAATGCTCCATTAAATTCAAAATGTCATCTTCAGAAAGACTGAAACTGTCGTTTTTACAGAAGCCATAGTGGATGCCTGTTAAGTCTATTATGATTCACAGGACATTAACACATTTATTTTTTTCAAGTCACACACCTTGAACCACACACATTTTGGTAGGTGCCAGAGCATTTATCTTAAGTGCTCGAGTAATACGTTTGTCTGTTCCCTTTCAACACCTCCACAACGTGCCACTTCCTATGAGCTTGAAGCTCAAAATCTGAGTAAAGGCTGAGTTCAAAGTGTGCAGGAGAGGTGTATATATATATACATACAAAATAAAACTATAAAATTACTTTAAAAATTACCATAAAATGACTTAAAATATTTCAATAATTTCCCAGTGATGTGTTGCGGCTGGAAGGGCATCCGCTGCGTAAAACACTGGATAAGTTGGCAGTTCATTCCACTGTGGCGACCCCAGTTTAACAAAGAAACTAAGCCTAAAAGAAAATGAATGAATGAATATTTCAATAAAACTGTTTACAAATGTTTTACTTTATAAGATTAAAATCAGAGAGTTTTTTTTTATTCAATGCAATAAATTCCTTTTATATAAAATGTTTGTGGTATGTACATTTTATATAAAATGTATTTATTAATTTTATTACACATTGTCCTACAAAATGACATACACTAGTGAAATGCTTGGATGTATTAAAACTCATTCATTCATTTAGCTTAGTCTCTATTTTAAAAGCCTCTACAGTGGAATAAACCACCAACTGTTCCAGCATGTTTTACACAGTGGATGCCGTTCCAGCCGCAACCCAGTACTGGGAAACACCCATATACTCTCATGCACACACATACACACTACGGCCAGTTTGGTTTATTCACTTCACCTATAGCGCATGTCTTTGGACTGTGGGGGAAACTGGAGTACCTGGAGAAAACCCACTCGAACACCGGGAGAACATGCAAACTCCACACAGCCAGTAACCAATGACCTTCTTGCTGTTAGGCAACAGTGCTAACCACTGAGCCATTAAGATTATTAAATTAATTGTTTTTTAAATGTTCATTTTGCAACAATACAAAATAAATCTTTCAATTTAAACAAATTATAATATAGACATAATTGTTTCATTGTAATTTATCCCTTTGATTCAGTGTAATTTTCAACATCCTTAATCCAGTCTTCAGTGTCAATTAAGCTGCATCGTATTTTTATGGTTAAAGTCATTGCTAAGCCATCTTGTGCAGCACAGTCTGACTACATTATGAAGCATGAAGTGTCATGTATTACAGGAAGAGTTAACTAGCGCATGTCTGTCACCGTACACTAGATTCATCAAGACTTGCTTTCCCATACTGCCATCTAGAGATGAATAGTCATATGACAGCTTATATGAATATTCCATCTAGTTGTTTTGATTATATTGTCAAGCATATTTGCTTGTCAGAGAACACAGAGGAAACTTTTTACAATTGGAAAATCAACGATCCCACTATACATACATATTTATTCGTTTAAATCAATCATTTATGTGTTTATTAATATTTAATTATTGAAAAATACATCACAAACATATTGATGCTCTGTTTATTTTGAAAGTATATTGTGCAGCTGTGCTTAGGAAGTGTTTTGCTTGTGTTCCACATTTCAGTTGTTTCATCCGTGATTAAGAAATCTGCAAGAGAATGACTGCTAGTCAATTGCAAGGGAGAACGATTAAGATCCATTATTGTAAGATGCAATTACTCATATTAAATCATAAAACTGTAATTCTTCCACTTCCACTCTTCTATTTATATAATTCACACTGATTAACAGCCAATTTAAAAAATATGAATATTGAATATAGAAGCCAGTCAAGAACAGCAATGCACCAAACACACAACATACCTCAATTTGTCATCATGTATTTACCAATACAAAACCTTGATAGAGCACAGTCTCTTTTTTTGTCAAATTTATTTGTGGACATGCTCAGGAAAATCACGTTTAGTCACTATTGTCTTTAATCATCTCATATTAAACGCTAAAACGACATTTAAAATGCTAAATTAAGAGGGAGGGAGAAAATAGTCTCAGTTTTCTGTTAATTTAAGCACAAAACGGTCTGAATCATTATTCTGTGCTGCCCTTCTAAAGTTTTGTCCATCCATGTGTTTTGATGGCTGGTTGATGAGATAGTATTACAGGCTGTAATCCCTCATTGTAAGCCTTAGGGTCAGCAGAGGGGCTCGAATCCCCCAAGAGCACTACACTGCCAACAGCTGAACCAGCAGGGGCCAACCTGACTGCTTCCCCTAAAAATGAGTCTTCCACACACACACAGACACACACACACACACATACCTACACTGTCTCCCACACACATAAGAATATGAACAAGCGTGAACGTGTGTGGTCTTAGGCCTAATGTTTTGTCATGGTGATAAATAATGATAATTTCACTGATGTAGAACGCACACATGGGTAAACATATTGTGAATTATAAAAACCCACTGCTATCAGTTGATGTCCTGTTATCCAAAGATAAGCCCAGGTGGCAAAGAATTCTAGTCTAGATTTGGCATAAAGCTGAACTGCAGGCATTTATCCGGCACTGGCAGACAGCATGTGGGCCAAAAATGGCCCAGGCTTTCAGAGGTGGCACCGACTTTAAGGCAGCACACAAGACTTGGGCCAGATATCAAATTTATTATTTGGCCCAGATGTTAAAAATATATATGTGGGCCACGTTAGTTTGGCCTATCTTGACCCACTTTCAAAATACAATTTAATTATTTACAAAGTACAGAAAAAAATGCTTCATGGGTTTATTAAATTCATTGCAGTCGTGACACACCAACATATATGGCCCAGTTATGGGTTATTAACTTGGCTGAGACTTGGCCCAGATATGATCAATGTTTGGTCCTTGTATGAAAGCCAGACTTGGTCCAATCATGTACCGGAATTCACTGCGGCATGTGGGCCAAGCAAAATCTGATTGCCTGGGCCAGATTTGGGCCAGAAAAAATTAGCTATGCGGGAGGAATCACCACAGAGGAATGATCTGCCAACTACTCTGGCACATTTTATCAGTGTTCTTCATGCCATTATCCAACCTTCATTCACAGACGCATTCACTGTAGCTGTCTAAGGCCCTGTTTGCGCTATAATACGTTTTAGTTTAAAAACGCTACGGTTACGCCATCAACACTACACCGGAGTTTTCGAGCACCAAAAACAGAGCAAGAGGCCGTGAAGAGTGCTGAACGCTGAAGAGGCCGTTTTCATAAAAAGCTGCTGCTCTGTGTTAGTGTAGATGGGGGAAAACAGAGACATCTGGCTTTTTCCTATTTATTAAGTAGCCTACACATAGTTCAGTCTTGGATTTCCCCTCTTTAAGTTCAGACTTCGCAATTTTGATATGGAAAACAAACTCCTGAGGACACGTCAGGTAAATCTTCAAAGGGAACAGTGTACTTTATAACCTCATTCACATCAGCCTGGCTACGTTACGCTATTTCAGCAATAAAATGAAAACATGATTTAAGGAACTGCCTATTTTCAACTTAACAGACACAAAATATTGAGGCGTCGTGTAGCTACATATTTATATGACCGTCATCTTCACTGTATGCATATTTATAACAAAATGCAGCCTATAACATTACTGCCTCCTTTCATTTTCTTTGAAATACAAAACATACCCTCTCCTTTGCTGAATATCAGTTTTAATACTCAGTAATGGCCATTATAAAAGTATAACGTACAATAAGTTAAACAAAATTGGAAATAAAGACAAGCAATCAGTCAAATGTGCAGAATCAGTGTCCGCGGTTAAAATTTTAACTTATCTTTGTGCTCAAAACACGTTACCTGAGAGCAAGGAATAGACTCAAAAGACCAAATTCGATGAATATGTCATTAGATATAGACAACAAGATGAGATAAATATCACGTTTAACAAATATAGTAAAATTAGATCCAGTGGAAGATCCTTGATGAACAGTCCGATGTGCACAACTCTCATATGGGTAGATAAGCTGCAGTGCATGCCAGAGTGTGTGTGTGTAGTCACGTCATGTGCATTTTCAGCGGTATAGTGTGGACGGAGAGTCATTCAGAAATGCTTGATGAAACGCCAGTGTTGACATGGATCGTTTTCATTCTAAAACGCCATTTTAAAACTAAAACGTAATAGTGTAAATGGGGCCTAATTCACCTACACAATATGTCATTGGACATCCACACACGGGGAGAACCTGCAGCCTCCACATAGGAAAGCAGGGATGTTAACTCGTGAGAGAGTGCCATTCTTAACATTGATTGGCTGAGAAAATGTAATGCAAGATGAGATAGAAAACGTGTGTAACTCCACATTCTCCTCACAGACAGTAGACAAAAGATGATGCTATAGATCAACAAGTATAGAAGCCCTAGGATTACAATGAAATTCATTTTAAATGCCATAAAATTCTGAAATTATTGTATATTACAGGATTTTTTTCATTATTGATCGTACAGAGGATGAAATTATCGTACGTCTGGCAACAAGATATATTAAGGAGCAGACCCGCAGACCCTGAAACGTTTCAGGCAAACACACAATCTAGCACACACGATCTAGGCAAAGCGTATGTGGTAAGTGGCATTATCGCCACCTACTGTTTTTCACAAATATGGCGATCGAGCCTGTCCATTCATTAGACTGTGAACAGTTTAGGGTTTCCCATTTCAGTCATTATTTCATTATTATATCGTAACAATCATTTTAACATCTGTGCAGTTTTGGAACTCAAATTATTAATAATAATAATTTAAAATTAACATAGTTATAAACTGAAAAACTACTATCATTTACTAAACTGTAGCAACTGTTAGTTATATTTGCATATATATATATATATATATATATATATATATATATATATATATATATATATATATATATATATATATATAATTTAAGGGGTTTTCACCTTTATTGGGATAGGACAGTGGAGATTTTACAGACAGGTAAGTGTGAGGAGCAGAGATAGGGCACCAGGTCAGTACTAGGCTATTGGCGCCAAGTTAATTTTATTTTTTTTTAACAGTTAATTTGTTTGTATTACTGTATTTGGTGCAACTATAATTACCACAAATTACCAGTACTTTATGGTTTAAAAACACCATATAACAATATAAAAACAGATTATAACTTACCATAAATTACTATATTATTTAATGTGGGAAATCATTAATAAAGTTACTAGAAAATTAAGCAAATAAATACCAGTCAATCGCTGGAGTAAAATATTAATATAGTGTTATACATTTATTAATTGGAAAAATATTAATTTCATATAAAGATGTATTATAGCCCATACATGTTAACTTGCTATTATTTCCTTCATTATTATGAATCCATTATATAAATGAAACCTGTCCAAATTCTCTGAAAAATGTTTCAGCAAGGCCAGCAAACGAGTATCTGCTATATTGACTCTGTCAGATAAATTATGACTGATCATCTATGACTGATAGAAAACTGTTCAGTCTATTATATTGAATGGTGATTGGAAACAATGTTCCCCATTCGCCCGTCACGATCACCATATTTGTAAAATAGTATACACTATTGTTTATTGTGTACAATATTTATAAAACATCTATATAAAATATAGTGATGATGATCTCCGAGAAGACATTAAAAACATCATCTGTCGTAACCATATATGGTTCGCCTAGATCGTGTGTGCTGGATTGTGTGTGTCTGAAAAGTGTGTGGATCTGCAGCTGGATATTATTGGGCAACACTGGCGGAATGAACCGCCAACTTATCCAGCGTATGTTTTACACAGCGGATGCCCTTCCAGCTGCAACCTATCATTGGGAAACATCCATACACACCCATGCACACACATACAGTAAGGACAATTTAGCCTACCCAATTCACCTATAGCGCATGTTTTGGACTTGTGGAGGAAATAGATTGATTTAGTTCTCTGCTACTTTGAAATCATTCAACAGACAGCTCTATTTTAATTTATCTGCCTGTTTTAATGTTGCTATCATGTTTAACTAGTTTTAATATGGTTTAGCACACTGTTATCATGTTTTGTCACATCGGTGCCATGTTTGTAACACAATGCTAACATGTTTTAGCAGGTCACAAGCATGTTTATAATATAATTTAACACAATGCCAGCATATTAACAGGTTAATAGCATGATGCAACAATGCTAGAATGTTTTGACAAGCTAATAAATTAATTATATTAACACAGCCCTATTATGTTGTAACATTGACGTTTTTCTAGCATTTAACAGTGTTAGTAATATACTGAAACATGTCAACGTGTTGAATTGTTTTTTGTTGCAAGATAAACACACTACTAGACTTTAGAACAGTGAAGGTTGTTCAGTCATCATTACTATACCTGTCAACATTGGGATGTGGAAATAGGGGATATGCCCCCACCACAATCAGGGATACCCCCCCTAAAATAAATAGTATACATTATAGCAGCAAATAATTAGCAAACAGTTCAGCTTATTTAAATTAATAGCTATTATAAAGACATAGAATCAAGTTATCAAATCTCAATCTTTTCTTCACTGTATAATTTACACATTTTGATTAAAGAGCAACTAATGAATATTATTTATTTAGATTTTTTGTTTGATTACATAACAGGTGTCACTTTAAAAATGCACACATCTAACGTTGTAATAAAAGCATTTGATTGCTTTCCCAATTTTTATGCCCATTTAGGACAAAATTAGTTGTGCTTGAAAAGAAACCCCACCAAGATCGACAGAATCCATTTGGGAAACAGCATCTATTTATCACTATGGAGCGCGTCAGCTGACAGTCACGCACCGCTACATGATTGTTTTGAGGATTGCATAGGAGGGGCGACGGCACCTGTGATAAAAAGGTAAGTGAATCTCGCCATTTTTATAGTTATTTTTCATGCCTAAATGAAACGAAAGCACAGAACAGACTTGCATTTATGTGCAAGTGGTGACCCCTGGTGGTTCGGTGGTATGGGTTGCGTATAGGGAGGAATGGCTTTTTAATGTTTATTTGCCACCTCTCAGAGAAAGACTGAAAATATGGGAGAAATACGATAAAATACCTTTACGTGATGATAGCAGGATAGAACTGTAAAATATGGGAGAATCCTGGGAAAAAGAGGAGGGTTGACAGGTGTGCGTTACAGTTTAAAACAATCTGACAAATCCTACATTTAAGAAAGTCAGCGTGTCCGTCATAACAACTTAGGCTCAGTACAGCACAATAACTTTGAAAAAAGAAAGATTCTTCCACAGCACTCTTTCCATTGCATAGATTTTCATTAGAAATGCCCTGGGAGTGATGACATGACACAAAATAAGTACTGCTAAATGTGTTTATTCTATTAGAATTTTCATTGCATTTACAAATTGCTCCAGATTTAACAGAAAAGAAGAAAACTGACGTATTTACATTACTTTTATCCTAAATTGAAAAAGCGAGGTCACTGTAATTGCAGTCTCACAGGTAGGTTGGGCATATTTTACATTCACTCTTTGGTCTTTCATATTTTAAAATTTAAATGGCACTCTTGTGGTCACAAAAGCGTGTGAAACATCCATCCATACACAAAAGGGAGACGTCTGGACAGTTGTAAAACACGCAAAACCTTCTCTGGAACTTGACAATGAAGGCAATTTAATTGACTTTCCCAAGGCACTCTTTAGAGGATTAAAACAGACATGTGCTGTAGACAGTAACTTTGTGACTGATCTCCTGAAGTAGTTCTTTCACAGCCTTCTCCAGATCCACCAGTTCATTGGCTTTGTCCTCCAGCAGCTTCTGATTTTGATCGTAGTTCTTCTCAAGATCTGCAAAACAAAGATATAGCTCATTGTAAGTGAGAACACTAAAACCTAAACTGGAAGGTTCTTATATGGAAGTGCTTTTTCTTTTAGGTTTAAATAACCCCGAATCATCCATGTAGAAATGCTTTTGAAGTGTGATGCTGCCTGCACGCTTGAGGTGATCATGAAATCTCAAAATAAATTCAATATCATTACCATTTTACCAGTATATAAAACATACTAGAAAAGTAGATAATAAGAGATGATGTAATGTAATAAATGTGATTTGCTTTATGAACAAAGGAAGGGTATCCTTTCACAGAAAGTCCATAAACATGTGACTTTCCAGGAAATCCCTGGGAAAAGACGTGGGTCGTGCAAACCAGCCAATGTGTTCTTCATAGCCATTAGAAAAGACTTGCAGACTTACTTTTCAAAAGCTGAAGTTTCTCGCTGGCCTGTTGAAGCAGATTTCTGGCTTCTTCTTGGAGTTTCTCCGCTCTTATCTTTGCTTCTGCAACTCCTTCAGCCTTCTGCGTGATCAGCTCCTCTACAGTACTGTACTTGTCTTTCAGCTCTGAATCCAGATCCTGCATAAACAAATACCACAACACAGGAGGTTATGAATACCAGACCTGAGTTAATACCTTAGGTGTAATGCGTGGATTTAAAAAAAATATTAACTACACATTCTCTAAAATATGAAAATATATTTTCCATCGGGCAGACAGGTACTCAGAAATATGCAGACTCTCCTTTACAAAAATGTTTATAGTCACTTTTCAACTTGGCATTCATGCGGTGTTTGAGTGGACATTTTGTACTTTTGTATCCATTTACTACACAAACTCGCAACTATGCCATAATCTGGCTTATGAAAAATTTGTTTTTATTAAAAAAAAACTAAAATTCTGATCTAAATTGAATATAAAAGGTTTATGGATATTGCTTTATAATTTAGGAATAAAGTACTGGCATCTGTGGTTAGAAAAACAAAGTTTAGGATTTATTGTTGAAAAAGTAACTGCAATTTCTACATATTTCCAGCAGAGGTCCATAGACACCCATTCAATTCAGGTTATATTGCTTAATGCTTTAGAAACCTTTTCCTAACAAACTCATTCATTCATTCATTTTGTTTTCGGCTTAGTCCCTTTATTAATCAGGGGTCGCCACAGCAGATTAAACCGCCAATTTATCCAGTATATGTTTTATGCAGCAGATGCCCTTCCAACTGCAGCCCATTCACTCTCATTCACAAACATACACACCGGAAAATTTTGCTTACCCAATTCACCTATACCGCATGTCTCTGGACTTATGGGGAAACCAGAGCACCCGGAGGAAACCGGGGAGAACATGCAAACTCCACACAGAAATGGCAACTGACCTAGCCGAGGCTCGAACCAACAACCTTTTTGCTGTGAGGCGATTGTGCTACCCACTGCGCCACCGTGACACCTTTCCTCACAAACTGATGGTGTATAATCACTTGATATATATATTGTAACATTCTAAAATACATCAAAATTCTGTATTTTGTATTTTTGTTGTTGTCTGATATATTTTTAATAGTTTGATTTTGCCAAACAACAGCCAATTGCACAGTTACAGTGCCAAAATCAAAAAAAAATTTTTTTCAGATTTACGCCAGCTTTTGAAACACCCATTGGGGTCACCATGATAAATTTGGGTTAATCTGCTTTTTAAAACAAACAATCCACTAGCACAATGCTTAAAACAAAGCTAAACCTGTCTATTCAGCCCATCCCCTACTTAAATATATTTTTAATTATATTTTTATTAGGAGATAACACTTTTTTAGTTCAATTGCTAAAAACCATCAATTTTGTGTAGCGTTGCACCCCTAGTTAATAAGAAAGATAAAGCAACACATCCAGATTAAATGGGTACCTTTTTGAGCTGCTCGGCAAGTGCATTAATGCTTTCAGCCTCTTTCTCTGTGCTGTTGGCGCTGATGGAAGTATTGAGAGCCTTTTCTTTCAACAGCGCTACATCGCTTTCCAGTTTCAAGAGTCTTCTAGTGGCGTTGCTGAGTTTTAGCTCAGAGTCTGATGTCTCTGACTCCACCTTTTGTACAAAAGATTCATATGAAGGTTATGATTCATCTAATGATTCCTCCAATGCAAGTATTGCTCCTAAACAAAGATTTACCGAAACAAGCAGGTCTTGTGTTCCCTTGATGTCAACAGAGGCCTGTTTGAGTGCCTCGGTTACAGAGGTCTGAGCGCGTTCAGCATGCTGCAGGGCCTCGTTCACCATCTCTGCTGTGGATTTTACATCTGACGCCTCCTTCCTTTAAATAAAACAGAACACACAGACAGACTGATCAATGGAATGGCCACTAGATGCCACAATTACAGCAGAACTTTGAATACTGGCTTTGTCTGTTCTTAAAGGGCACCTATGGTTAAAAAATCAACTTTTCAAGCTGTTTGGAGAGACATATGTGCATGTATGGTGTATAGACTGTCATATTGGGGTGATATAAGCACAGTCAGTTCTTTTTTTTCAATTTAACAACATTAAAAACGGTGGACCAATTGGAGCGGTTTTCAAACTGACCGCAACTTTACATAGGAGTGCGGTCCCCCCGCCCACCAATATTGATTGACAGGCGTGTCATCATATCCTAAGTTTGTTGATTCACGTCCGCCATTTTCAGCGTGAGTCAAAGCGATATCGCTAAAGGAACACACTAGCTCTATTTTTAGATGCAAGGCTCATTGGGCTCAACACAAGAGCAATATTTTCCACATTATCGCTCTAATCAGAATTATTGATTGTATCTTTAGGTAGGTTTGCAAACATGTGTACTTCTCATTGAGTCTACCTTATACTTCAGCCGTTTGCATTTCTCGCGATCACAGAAGCTCCCTGTGATCTTAACTATCATGCGTTTTAGAATTCTAAACATAGGTTTCTATCAGGGTACACTCAAGTCGACGGCTGGGCGCCGCGGACCGCTGCAGACTTGAATTGCTGTTGTGTGTACCCTGATAAAAACCTATGTTTAAAATTCAAAAATGCGTGGCGCGACGATTTGGGACACTTCATGTTTCTGCCGCGCCACAGAGAGTGTCTGGTGTGCTGTGTCGCGGCTTCGAGCGGCGCATCCGGTGCCTCAGTCAAAGTTAATTCAGTGTGCGTGGTAATTAGTTTCAGTGTACAAGCTCGGCACTTGAAAGTAGCACACAGTTGGCTGTAAAACTGTACAAAGACACATATGATTTTGTACTCTCTGCTTGGTCTGTGTCCGAGTCGTACATGTACGACTGAATGCTGAACCTCTCACTTTTTTAACAATGTCAGTTTACACGAACACAAAACACGAAACGAAAAAATGAATGAATGAATGAATTATTATTATGAGTACTGGATGAAATTGTGACTATTATATTACCGCTGTCAAGTAAAAAAAAATCCTTTTTGTTAAACTCTTAATAAATTATTGGTACCGGGAATATAACTTTATTTCTATATTCACTGAAAAAAAATGATGTCTGCAAAACCGTTGCAAACTATTTATTTGTGTTGAATTTAAACAAACAAACAAATTTAATAATATGTAACTTGATTTGATTGTTTAAATTTAACCCCTATTAATTGTTCACAACCAACTTAACGTAAAAAAAATAGTAAATCCAAGGAATCATCTTTGAATAACTTTTTTCAGTGTTCGAATACATTTTTAATCTTTAACCCTAATAACTTGTTAAACTAATGAAATGAAGTCCAGAAAAAGGTGCAGACAAGTAGTGATATTTTCAATAGTTAAATCTAAAATGATGAAAGGATGATGATGTTTTGATAGTTTTGAAGTAGTTAAATTAAAAATGCCAGTGCCTAAATAAAAAATATTGTACTGTTGTCAAATGTGATTTCAGCTACCGCTAACTATTTTAGACCCTGTCAATATAGTGATGTCCACTTGTTACTGGATTGATAAATATATCTGTTAATACATACATATATATATATATATATATATATATATATATATATATATATATATATATATATATATATATATATATATATATATATATATATATTAACAGATATATCACATAATTTCAACCAAACTGAACTGGGATCAATGTACAGTGCTCAGCATAAATAAGTACACTCCTCACAGATCTCTCTTTTAAGTAAATATATTCTACAGGATGCTTTGCAATAATATATTTGTGCATATACGTTAGATTAGTCAGTACATAACAAGCTGGAATAAAAAAAAAATAGGATCACAGTCCAAAAACACCCAAGTACACCCAAATTAATATGTAAGGGTAAAATATTAAATATAATTTAAATAAACATGAAAAATCAAGAAAAATATAACAAATATAAAATTTTTGTAGTTATTTTTATTTCAATTTTTTGCAATAACCCGTTTGAATTTAAATGTATTATCTTTCTGTTCCTAAATATGTTAGCTAACCAAACTCTTTAACACATATTACTGCTTCATAAAATTGTTCCCTATATTCACTGAGAAATGGATAAAAATACATTTTCAAAAAGGGGTTTGTACACATTTAAGGCAGATTTCAAGAGTTCACACTTAGCTGATGATTGATTATAAAGCTTGTTTGGCATGCTGTCCTGGAAGAGAGCCCTGAGCTCATATGATCCTCAAGCCTGGGGCTCCCTCTCATTGCAAGGCGAGAGGGGAGTTTGAGCTCAGGTAGATCTCTAAACTCCCCTGCTGTAGTAGCTAATGAACAGATAGTGATTGCTCTTAAGAGATAACTACTTACTAGGAGCATGTCTATGGTGCCGATTTGGATCAGTCAATTAACTTAAGTTGCATGTTTTTGGACGTTGGGAGGAAACCGGGGGGCGTGAGCATGGGGAGAATGTGCAAACTCCGCACAGAAATGTCGACTGGCTTGGTAATGTCTAGAACCAGAGACGTTCTTGCTGCGAGGCAACAGTGCTAACCACTGGGCCACTGTGCCACCCATCTAGGAAAGGGGGAGGAGTAGGAGTGGAAGGTGGGATTCTTCAAAACGCAGATGACTGTGGTATGGAACCTAGGGTATTTATAGTGGCTTAGGAATCGTCTGATTGGTGAATCATAAGCACGTGATCCTCTCGAAGTTAGTTTATAAATAAACTTCACTTATACTTCTGCGTCAAGCGCATGCGTATGCTCTGGTGCAGCCTGCACGCGGTCGCATAGCCCTCGCCGTGGCTGACGCCAAAGCTGACACGCACTTCTCAAAAAACGTTACTACATGTCGCAATGACGCATAGTGCAAGCTCTGTGATTGGTCAGCTTGGGTAGCTGTGACGAGTGTGGGCGGTGCTGAGAGCCGCGAGCCCAATGGGACGAGTGTTTACAATTGTCGAGTCCCGTAAAGAAGCTCCTGATGGAAACTTTTGTTTTGTGTTTATCTTATGATTAAAGTTGTTGCACATCCGACGGTTCCCACCTCTGAATGAGTGAGTTTTAGCTACTTGTACATGAAGGTAGCGTTCAGAAAAAACAAAACACCCATGAAGAAACTCGACTCAGAGCAACATAAAAACCTCACTGCCAGCTAGCGTTTCAGAAGTGTTATTGCAGAGCAACACAAACAGCGCACAGAAGTATAAATGCACATCCTATATGCTGAGCATTGTATGTGATGTATATATCTCCGACCTGGCCTTGCGGGCTTGTTCCAGCAAGCTCTCTGCCCTCAGGATGTCTGCGGCGCTCTGGTTGAGGATGTCTTCAACATCTGTCAGGCTGCCCACCCGCTCCCTGATCTCCTCAGTCAGGTTCTGCAGCTGGGCTGGTGTAGTGGGCATCTGCATCTGCAGGACTTCATTGGCCACAGCCTCAATGCTTTCCAGGTCCGCTCCATCTTCTGGAGAGCCACATAAAGTAGGAGTTTAAAAGTGATCACCCAAACAACTTCTCTCAAGGACACTTGTGAGTGCGTCTTACGAGTGAGGAAATCTCGGATCTGTTTGATGAGTTGGCGGAGCTCCTCGTTGCTGCTATCTACACGTTTCTTGGTCTCATTCGTCTTCGCCAGCACTTCTTGAGCATTTAGCTTTGCTTCGTCTGCTTTTACCTTTGCCTCAAACACCTGAACATACAAATCAAGGACTCTTTAAAGAAAGAACCATGACTGTTTTTAGAGGAAATCCTTGCAACAGGGTTTCCGCAGGTCTCACCCAGTCAAATTTAAGACTTTTTAAGAAACCATGATGAAAGAAAGTATTGAGCCTAATATACAGTCCGAATTATTAGCCCCCTTTAATTTTTTTCTTGAATGAGTGAGAATTTGAGCTACATCAACAGTAGCATTTCAAGTCTACAAAACTCAACATAGGCTCATTCTTATTATGTACCCCTATATACAGTTGAAGTCAGAATTATTAGCCCCTCTTTGAATTTCTTCTTCTTTTTTAAATATTTCCCAAATAATGTTTAACAGAGCAAGGAAATTTTCACAGTATGTCTGATAATATTTTTTCTTCTGGAGAAAGTCTTATTTGTTTTATTTCAGCTAGAATAAAAGCAGTTTTAATTTTTTTATGAACCAATTTCAGGTCAATATTATTAGCCCCTTTAAGCTATTTTTTTCAATAGTCTACAGAACAAACCATCATTATACAATTACTTGCCTAATTACCCTAACCTGCCTAGTTAACCTAATTAACCTAGTTAAGCCTTTTAATGTCACTTTAAGCTGTAAGCTGTCTTGACAAATATCTATTCAAATAATATTTACTGTCATCATGGCGAAGATAAAATAAATCAGTTATTAGAGATGAGTTATTCAAACTATTATGTTTAGAAATGTGTTGAAAAAAATCCGTTAAACAGAAATTGGGAAAAAAAATAAACAGGGGGGCTAATAATTCAGGGGGGCTAATAATTCTGACTTCAACTGTATATACACCCATTAATTGTTTTGATTATTTGAGGTACAGCAATGCCATAGGCGGAGGGTGAACAAACTCCAGGGTAAGGCTAATATATGCGCTGCCCTTTAATGCATTTAAAAAGATTTGCGACCGACCAAAAAGAGGTTTTAACAAAAGCACCGCCTATCAACAAACATCTATTATATTCAACATGCACATTAAATTATTTTATTAAACTAACCCACTGATCTACACAGTTTCAAAAGTTTGGGGTCAGTTTATTATTTTTTTATTATTATTACTTTTAAAAATCGAATTAAAATTCTGTTCATCAAGACGGCATTTATTAAATATTAAAAATTGTTAAATACTTATTTATTAAATATTTATTTATTAATTACTGTATGCAGTTTCAAATGAAATTATTACTCCTTGTTGCTTTTATTACTATTAATAATAATAATAATAATCATAATCATAATAATAATAATAGTAATAATTATTATTATTATTATTATTATTATTATTATTATTATTATTATTATTAATATTATTATTATTATTATTATTATTATCATTATTAATATTAGAGAGGACGCAGCCCTCACTATTCTACCGTCCTAGGTCACCTCTGGATGCGGCAGCCCTGAAAATACGAAATCATTCTCTTTTTTACGAGGCCAATTGAAACCGAACTTGTAATTCAGTAATAAATATTTGACCTTTAAAATGTAAAACTCCAAACGATTGCCTAAACAAGATTACTACACTATAGGCTAGACTACGTTACAATGAAACGACCAATTTCAGTTAATGCTGAAAACAAGTTAAACCAGTGTATATATTATTAAAATATATTATAATATATTATTATTATTATAATACTCATTTGTCGTTTTATTACTTATGTCCTTGACCAGCAAATCAGAATAGTCTGCTGGCCAGCACTTTTGGATTGGCTTTCAGAGCTGCTGTGAACTCCAGTAATAAACAGCGCTCATCAGTGCAACGTGCGGGTTTGGACAGTTCCATTTTTGTGCGGAGGGGGACTTGAAATTTCATTGACAAATTTACAATAGCTAAATTGTTGTGTTAATCATCAACAATAAATTACATTGATTTTATGCCTTACACCCATTACATGTTTTCAATGCATTTTTTTTCTTTGCTGCTATCTCCGTGGTCTCTGGCCAGGGGGAGGCTAAGCCTTCCCAGCCTTACACACGCTCCGCCTATGAGCAATGCACAGATTTCATGCTCAAGAATTTTGTCTTAAGTTTATTAATCAACCTGTTGTGACTAGTGTGACAACCTGTTGTAGATGACGTTTAGCATGCAGTTTGCTTGAATTTATCAAATGTGGACAGAATCATTTATAAAAAAAAGAGCCTACATAGCAGAAACAAGCATGTCTAATAATAGATGATAATTAAAATGTTACTTAAATGAAAATGTTTATAGAAAAATGACATTATGAATTTTTTAAGACCCTGTCGAAACCCTGTTGCAAATTCAACAATAATACCAGTTCTTCAACCTATTTAAAGAAGCATTCTGAAGAAAAAAAACAATTAGAATAGAGGCATATCTCTAGTAATGCATTGCACAATCTTTTATCCTATCAAAAGCAGACAGAGTATCTACTGAGAAACCACACCATTTTGGAGAGCTTGTCCACTTCCTCCATGGCGCTGATAATCTCCAGGTCAAAGTCTTTGGCTTTCTGCCAGGCATTGTGGGCCAGTGTGGTGAGGCCATCACATCCCTCTCCTCCACACTTCCTGTTTCCCTGCGTGTCCACACAGCTCAGGCCTCCGCAGGGGGAGTCGGCACAGTTCTCTGAGCCAGCTGGACTACCACATGTCTGCATTAGGAAAGAGATCAGATTTTAATGTAAAGTTGACATGATGCTACAGTGTTATGTGTGACTGCTATGCAGTTGCTAGGGTGTTCTGAGTGTTTACAGGGACATTACAATGCGCTTGTTAGGGTTCATTCACAATAAACGTGTATTTGCTTCTAAAATGGAAGATTCACAACATTAAGGACTGGATTTTTTTTTTAAAGTACAGCGTAATTATAATCTTGGATGATTGTTCTCTTACAAAGTAAAAAAAATCTAGGGTTTTGAGTAAGAATGGTGGCTTGGTGCACTGCTCGCATTAACCTGATGCAATTTAAATATTTCATAGAATCCATTTCTCAAAAACCAGGCTATCTGAAAATTTTCCCAATATTGATGATAGATGTGACAGATGTCATGCACCAAGGTGTAATTTAGGTCATATGTTCTTTATGTGTCCTCTGTTACAGAATTATTGGATTCATTATTTTACAATTAAGTCCAAGGTGTTGCAGGTAAATATAAAGCCATCCCCTGATGTTGCCATTTTTGGGGTTCGAAAGATTTGGTCCCAGTTCAATTCTTAACAACTTGATATTTTGGCCTTTACCTCACTATTAGCCAGGCGTCATATTCTACTTCACTGGAAATCAAATAAGCCTCCAACTACATCCCAATGGCTTGTGGATACCATGCATTTTCTAAAGTTGGAAAAGATTAGATGCTCTGGAAAAACAAATTTCATTTTAAAAGTGGCAATGTTTTATAACTTACTTTAACTCTCTTAAGGTCTTGCCTTCCATTTAATAGATGCACTCTCCATCCTTTTTAATTTATTTATTTCGTAGTAATTAAATTTGTGTCTGTTTTTAACGATTACTATTTCATTCATTCATTCATTTTCTTTTGGCTTAGTCCCTTTATTAATCTGGGGTCGCCACAGCGGAATGAACCGCCAACTCATCCAGCATTTGTTTTATGCAGCAGATGCCCTTCCTGCTGCAACCCATCACTGGGAAACACATACACACACATTCACTACAGACAATCTAGCCTACCCAATTCACCTGTACTGCATGTCTTTGGACTGTGGGGGAAAACGGAGCAGCGACCTTCTTGCTGTGAGGCGACAGCACTACCTACTGCGCCAATGCGTTGCCCGATTATTATTTTATACTGCTTAATTGTAAATATTTACTTTCAACATTGACAATCTATCTGAACATTTGATTGTGGTAATTGGTTGTAATTTTCTGTACACTTATTACTCTTGCTTCCATTTTCTTTTCCATTTTTATTCTTACTATCATTATTTTTTTAGGTGTTTTTTTAATTGTTTTTTTTTTTCTCTTTTGAAAAAAAAAAGATGTAACTATTTGTAGTGTGATGTAGTGTTTGTTATTTCACAATAAAAAATTTGAACATAAAAGTACAGCGTAAAGCACAAGGATATTCGGACTCAGCCACTTAGTTTCTGTAAACAGAGACTTGCAAAGGTTGCCCAGCCTATGAGCTCTTCGGATTTGGTCTTTGGTTTTGGACCTGACAGTGATGAGCAGGGCTGCGTTTAAAAGTTATTCTAACTTGAATGGCGTCTAAAAAACACAGCGCTCATGTGTGTGGAGCTTTAAAAGATGCAAGACGTGAGTGTAACAGACACACACGTATGTCAAGCACATGTTTACATTGAAAAACGATAAAAAAATAAAGTGCATTGGAAAGGAAAGATGCATTTGTGTGAACGGCCCCTCAGGGTGTTATGGGTGTTTACTGAGGCCTTACAGTAGCTGTCTCATTTCAGAAGCTGCATCCTCCGAAGGATGCATTTGAAGTGCGCTGCGTCATCGTGGCGTAACCAAGGCTGTCATTTAAAAAAAAAATTTGAGCACAACAAAAGGGTACCAAAAGGCAGAGCTAGACGCGCTGAAGGCTATTGGTTTACAGAGATATGGTACTCGTGCATACAAAAGCAGGAGAATGAAAACAAAGGAAGCGGCATTTTTAAAAACACAGCCAAGACATTACATTGTAATACTATATACATATAATAACGAGCCATGGTCGACCCGAGCTCAAACAAACCTTATCGTCATCTTGATGAAAAGCCACAAAGCCAAGAAGAACAAAATCTGCTGTGCCCTGTTTTTGTTTTACGAGCCCGTCTAAAAGTGTAAGCCTTTTTTTTTACTTTCTCCAGAGAGCTCGCTGCACGTCTATATTTGAAATAACAAACTTCTTGAGCTCATATTAATAACGTGCATGAGATTATTGAAGTGCTTCTGACATCCGATCCCTTCAGTAACGGACAAACGCAAGAGTGAAGCGCAAAAAAACAAAGGAGAAGCTGGAAAAAACAAAGGAGCAAATGATTCTTTCAGCAACCTAAAACATGAACAAACTGCCATGTTCAACTATTATAATCACCTTTTGGACTATTATGAACTCTATTGTGATCTTCGAGAGATTTGCACTGACTGTGAACTATATGTTGTGTGTTGTTTTTAAACCCAAATAAGGACTAAATCTATGCTGTGTGTAGTTTTTCTGTAATTGGTAACATATCGAAGACTGTAAGGGGCAGTATGTGTTCATGTATGTTGCATTTATTTATTTATTTATTTATTTTATTACAGTACAGTAGTTACAGTAGGCTATTTCGCATCATTGATCTGCAGCTATAATCAAATCATGTTCATAGAAAGGTTAGTAATGAACATTTATACACAAGTATTTATGTGTATAAAGCATCTGTTTTGTAAGAAGTGCTTCTCATATGATATGTGAACGACTCGTATAGCTTTACTTTAAGCGAGATTTCCTCGAGCGAGAATGACGTCGACTGAAACTTTGTTGTACACCATGCCCACCAAAAGAGTACCATTGGTACCCTTTTGGCAGTGGAAACGCAATCCTGATAAAGGTGACCCGTACTGAACCATACCGTACTGTACCACTCAGGGGAAACGAGCCATTAGAAATCACCCCATAATATGAAGTTTAAAGTTGTGTCAATGAACAAGCCAGATGATCTTATATTATTTATCTGTTTTATACAAACACAAATTTAAAGTCACACCAACGTGTTTTTTTATGATTTAATTTGCATTTGACTTGCTTTTGAAAACTAAACTTTAATTTATTAAAACTTCAGTGCTATCGAGTTACTAGATAAGCTCTTTTCATACCCCATTATCATAAATCTGTTGACTGCTTTACCTTCTCGCTAAGCTCAGACAAGTCCAGTGTCTCTAGTTGTCCAGCCAGGTTGTCCAGTTTCTTCGAAAACTCATCCTGTCTTTGACTGAACTCTTCTTTGGTCTGGTTCATCAACTCTTCAGTTTCTGTCCGCAGGGTGGCAGACTGATTGACTAAGTTGTATGGGTCAGTGGTGGAGGCATTCGCACGGATCTCTGCATCCTGGGACTGCTCGTAGTATCGAGTAACACTGGCTCTGGCCCCTGTAGTTTGAAAAAATGGTGGATCGATTTTATTTGCTTAGATTTATTCCCTGACACAAATGGGCTTACAACACTTGAATGATAATACTCACCTCGAATGTCTGAATTCTTCACAAACTCCACCTGTTCGCGGAGGTCTTTCACGGTCTGTTCTAGTTTCTTAGCTTCTTCTTTGAGAGACTTCAGTTTGGTGTCTGTGCTGTTGTTGTCAGATGAGATCTCGGTCAAGGTCTCCTCCGTCAGGTTAAGGTTGCTGTTCATTTCAGCCATCAAGGCACTTTAGAAAGAAAATAGATTCAAGGTTATTCTCATGAGAACAGTTATAAAAAAATCTAATTCAACTAATGGTCAACCACATCTGGAGCAAGAACAAAACTTACGTAGCTTGCTCTAGAAGTCCCTGGATCTCTGTTAGAGGCTGAGTAGCTGGATTTTGAGCCAGGATGTTGCGGATTGAGTTGGCACTGTTTTCAACATTATTAATGGTAGCTTGATAAGGTCCTGTAATGCCAGTGGCTTTGATGGTATTGACTTTCTGGACCAGTCTGTGGGTCTGGTTGGTAAGGTCGCCCACTATTATATCCCATTCGGCAAAGCACTGGTGGCAGCGCTCACACTGTGGAAATTCGCCAGTGTAACCTCGAGCACACATGTCACATCGGGGTCCAGAAACGCCCTCCACACAAACACAGTGACCAGTGACCTTGTTGCACTGTTGTTCTGCAATGCCTCTTGGGTCGCAGTCGCATGCTGGAAAACAAGGACTAATGTATAAGTACAGCAAAGCACATTTTAAAGAGGTTTGCATCATCATGAAAACCAAACGTATTAAAAGCTTAACTGTAAATAAAATCTGAAATAGTATTTAAATTGGACATTTAATATTAGATTTAAAACATAGCCGGTTTTAATGTACTAAAATGAATAACTTTAAATAAATAAATTGAAAAACAAACAACAGAAGAAAACATGAATTGAAAAAAATAAAAATAAAAAAGAGCGACACGGTGGCTCGGTGGTTAGCACTGTCGCCTCACAGCAAGAAGGTCACTGGTTCGAGCCCCAGCTGAGTCAGTTGGCATTTTTGTGTTGAGTTTGCATGTTCTCCCCATGTTTGTATGGGTTTCCTCCGGGTGCTCCTGTTTCTCCCACAATCCAAAAACATGCGGTGTAGGTGAATTGAATAAACTAAATTGGCCGTAGCTTATGTGTGTGAATGGGTGTGCATGAATGTTTCCCAGTAATGAGTTGCAGTTGGAAGGGCATCCGCTGTGTAAAACATACGCTGGATAAGTTGCCGGTTAAATCCACTGTGGCGAATAAAGGCACTTGATGATTGAATGAATGAAATGACAAAAGAACCAGGGGGCTTTCAGTTGCGTACACATGTAACCACTACATACAGAAGTTGATTTGCAATGTTTAGTTTTATTTTTTATTTTCATTTGACTAAACTGATTAATTCTTCAAGATCAATATTTCACTCTATGAAGCTATGTTTTACTACATTATTAAAGCGTTGGTTATACAAATGGCAATCAATATGCCAAAAATTTTATAACACATAATGTAAGCACAAAAAAACCTAAACTATTAGAAAAATAGTCATTTTTACTTGTAAGAATTAATAATAGATACAATTTTAGTAATGTATAATAAATCTGCAGTTAGATTTTGGATCGCCTTGGTATTTATGTGACAGTACACATCTAGGTTGTTAACCTCATGTAGGATTGAAATAGTACTAAATGCTTGTTTAAAATTAAATATCTTTCTGGTTTTTCAGTTAGTAAAAAAGGGACTTGATGAAGGTTAACAGGGTCGTTAAACTCCTAGAATTTTCTGCAGATGAGTATGTTTGTTTAAGGGCCTCAAAGCGGGTCATTGCTAAGGTGGTGTTTGCTAAGTGTCTCGTCTGTCATTGTGGGACAGACCAAACACTCTAAGATGACACTAGCATTGGAGCAATAAAATGGGCAAACAATCTTTTCCTTCATCCTTCTTCTTGCACCACCTTCCACTGACTCAATCACTCACTCTTTCAGTTCCAACCTAATAAGGTCATAGTCACTCTGTCTGCAGCCGCTAACAGAAAATGCCACAATGAGTTGTGTTAAACAGTCCCTTTTTTTTCTTCTAATATCAGTTACATTCAGTTTGATCAGTTAACAAAAATGTTGGCATGTAGTTTACCCAACTAAAAGCGAACTTTTTCCCAGAAGCAGTTCTGTGCAACCTTTAAGGACCCTTCACTTTGAGCTTGACACAATAAAGAAGCGAATCGCTGACGAATAGTGCTTTGACACGGAATACAAAACAACTATGAGTGCATTTTGCTCCCAATTACATAATATATAATATGAACAATAACTATAATATGAATTTAGCTAAATACTTAAAATAAAGCAAAATAAATGTGCCACATGAAGAATTTCAAAACTACAAGAATGTTTATTTACTATCACCCTACCATATAACTACAGTATAACTGTACATTTACAGTTGTGAAAATAGGGGAATCAACATTGTTTGGTGAATTTATCTTATGATTAAAGTGCTAGTTCACCCAAAACTGAAAACTACCTCAGCATTTACTCTTCTATACGTGGCTTTTTAAACCTTTATGAGTTTTTTACTTCTGTTGAGCATAAAAAAAAAGATATTTTGAAAAATGCAGATTGGTGGTACCCATTGAGTTCCATCATATGAAAAAAAATATGATAATAAATGGATGCAGGCAACCAGCATTCTTCAACACTTCTTAACTCAAATCGGTTTAACTATCCTATGTCATAGCATACAAGTTTGCATTCACTATATTTGTTTACAAAACCTTTCATAAGGCCATTGTTTCACTGAACAAAGTTAAATAAATGCAGGTTTGTTTTACTTTATGATTTCTACGTCATTTTGTCTAGCTCTACCAGTATCTTTTTATCAATCTTGAAGAGAAATTAAGGACAATACATGAATGGGGACTCAGTCTAGGGCACTTCATTTACTTAAAACACATTCCAGCCAGAAGAGATTACAGACACATTCCATGGGAAAAGACTCCTTTACCTAAGGGCCCTAAGGTACTACAGATAGGGAATTATCTCAGAGGTTAATCCCTGCTATTATCCAGGGGGCCTCGGGGGTGTTTTGTTGGGACAATGCTGTGAATGTAACCCCTGAAGACGGAAACAAGCATAAGAGCTTTTGTGTCCACGATGGGAGGTATTTAGCAGCTCTAACAAACACAAAAGCTCTGGAATAGGCTTTTACTGCCCAAGGAACACATCTGCATTTTATTGTTTAAAGGCTCGCCTGAGAAAAAGAAACCTTTGCAAAGTAAGCCTGGGATAAACACGCTTCTTGAAGATTGAATGCAATGCTGTGCATTTGTGTATTCGTTTACATAGACTTATATGGTAAAAGCATGAGGATGTAAATCTTTAACATCACACACACACACCAGTTGAGAAGGGGAACTATGGTCTTCCACAGCCTAAATCACTCAAGAGGAACTTCTGGAGTAGCAAAGTCCACCGCTGTTAAACATTCATTATGGTGTTAACAAGCTCTTTGAAATTATGCCCTTAAAAAAGTACCAACTACTAGGGTAGTGAAGTGTTTGGCAGATTTGTGTAAACAGTAACCAGCCATTGAGGGAAGCTACACGACCAACATGAAATTTCTGCCAATAAACTCAATCTCAAAGCCAACTAAAGACCTGCAATTAGCCCTAATATACAGTACTGTAACTGTCAGTAGGTCGTCAATCCCAAATACGTTTAACCCCTGTACATCATTACGCACATGGTTGTTTAGTTTTGTGATCATTTTGGAAAAAAATAAAGTATACTAATAATGAATCAATTTAATGTAATTTTTGATCGACTAATTCTAGACTAAAATAATCTGCTTAGCTTTTAGTATATGGAAACTACATTGGTAATTAAATAAATTGTAATACAAAGGGTTAACATTTTTTAAATGAATGAAGTGTTGTTGTTTTTTTTTGTTTGTTTTTTATCAGGACTGATGCAGGTACAGAAATCTACATAAGTGAAAGTGTATATGTTTAGGATTTTTCTATATATATACAGATATGTTTCTCTTCTATGATGCACACAAGGGTTAAATAGCTGCAGCAATGTATGAATTCGTTCCATCTGTTTTTCATCACCATGCAGATAAGGATATTGTAAAAGTGCATGGGAGGAAACGTCACTTAAAAATGTGTTGAAACACAACTATGTCTGACTATTGCTTTCAAGAACTATTCGTTTTTGCCTTTTACTGTTCGTCTAGAATATTTAGCAGTATCTTGAAGAGCTAATCAGATATAATGCGCAAATATATGAGTCAAACTATCAGATGTGGTCAGAACAAATGTAAACTTAGGTTTTCACAAGATTATCAACCAGTATTTAACAGGAAGCCACATAAAGCAGAGCTCTAACAAACAGTACGTTGAGGAGGGTTATAAAGGTAACTGGATCTGAGAGGAATACAGGGGTCTTCCTTCCCCATCAGGCCTCTCCAAACAAATGGAGGGGTGTGGGGCTGAAGCAGATTTCTGTTAACACACTGCTGTTTCAGCTTAAAGAGAGTCCAAATCTTGACCTGCTTAAGACATATTTACCATAGTTGGTTTATAAATTGAATTGTATAGTTACAAATACTCTTTCACTACCATTGATAGCATTTTCTGATCCATAATTTTATTGATATGTAGAAGAGCATGCAAAAATGCATATCTAGACCTCCAGATCCAGTCATGATGAACTCTGGTCAAACTATTCTCTGTATTCAGTCTATATATTCAATACTTAGATCATAGTTCTAAAAGGTTCTCTAACAGTCACTGGCTTGCAACATCTTTTTTAAAATATACACTTCTGAGGCAAGGGCTAATTCCTTTGTATAATTGTCAAAAAAGGCCAAAAACATAACTTTTTTTGTCGAAATGTTTATCTGTAAAAATCGCTTTCACCAATTTATAGAGCTGGAAATAAAAAATTATCCCTGTTGGATAGAAACAAATCAACGGACATCAATGCTAATTGTCACTCTTCGGGCTCTATTTTAACGATCTAGGTGCAAAGTCTAAAGCACATGGTGCAAAAGCATTAAGGGCGTATCTGAATCCACTTTTGCTAATTTAAGGATGGAAAAATACGCTCTGCGCCCCGGCGCATGGTCTAATAGGGTTTGCTTATTCTCTAAATGGGGTCTGGGTATGTTTTGAGCATAAACCAATCGGAGTCTCATCTCCCATTCCCTTTAAGAGTCAGTTGTGTCATGCCATGGCGCATTTGCTATTTACATGGCGGACATGGAGTGGAAAAACTGAACACTTCACTAGCGAGAAAACAGTTAAACAGACCTTATGCAGCGCAAGGATAAAGAACGAGCCTCCTCCAATTGGCCTTTACTTTCACTTTCTCTTTTTCGTGGAGAAGGAAACCGTGTTGTACACTCCACTGAAGACATCCATTAGCCAACATAATTCATTTAGTTTAAGCGCAAAGATTTGTTTCAAAACTATTTCTAAATTCAGCTCTAATTTCCAGCAAACAAATAAATGAAGAATAATAATGAAGTGTGGTCAGAAAACTGAGATATACAAATACACGTGCTATGCCCCATATAGACACAAAACTGACAGATGGACAGGTCTAAGCTTGATTTTAATAAAACAAATATAAATATGCATATAATAAATATTACAACTAATAATAATAACGTTATACAAAAGCAAGTTGTCATGAATAAACTGAAAAAGCCCCTGAGATGAAGAAGGCATGGAGGCAGTAGTTTTTATATTTATGTAGAAAATAATAATTTTTGTAATATTTTATTCCTTTAATTCTTTTTCATTTGTAAAGATATTTGTGTATTGCTGTACATCATGCAAATTTTAAGCAATGTGTAAGCGAGGCGCATAACTGACACGCTCTGCGCTGGACATTAGACCTGCTTTCAGCTGATCTATTGCACAGTCTATTTTAGTTCCTCAAAATAGCAACACACCAACAATACACCTTAACACACCTCTTTTCTAGACTGAAACACCCATAAGTCCACAAAGTGGCACGAATTGATTTGCTATATAAACAACGTGGCAGAAAACAGCAAAATTATGGTTGTGCTGGTCTGAAAATAGCAATATGTCGGGGCAAACACGTCTTGTGCCGGGTGTATGATAGGGCTCTTTTTGTTTCTTCGTGGGTTTTACAAATTTTAATTTTAACCAATTAAAGGTATCAAAAGGGCGACACGGTGGCGCAGTGGGTAGCGCTGTCGCCTCACAGCAAGAAGGTCGCTGGTTCGAGCTTCGGTTGGGACAGTTGGCATTTCTGTGTGGAGTTTTCACGTTCTCCCCATGTTGGCGTGGGTTTCCTCCTCAAGTCCAAAGACATGTGCAACAGGTGAATTGAATAAACTAAATTGTCCGTAGTGTAAGTATGTGAATGAGAGTGAATTGGTGTTTCCCAGTGATAGGCATCCCCTGTGTAAAACATATGCTGGATAAGTTGGCGGTTTACTCCACTGTGGTGACCCCTGATTAATAAAGGGACCAAGCCGAAAAGAAAATGATTGAATGAAAAGTATAAAAAAAAAAACTTGTGAGTAAACCTTGTGACACTATTAGATTTTAAAAAATCTCATAAGTCCAACTCGTGTCCATTTTGAATGAAGATCTATACAGAGTATGTTCATTTATGTTTCGAAGAGCCTTTGAATAGCAGTTAATAACTTGATATATATACAAAGTTTCCATTTCACAGAGGATGAACTATTAATTGGCAGGGATTGAACTAAATTTCGAATAAGATGTTTCACAACAGCTTTTAAAGACATCAGAAGATAGTCAACGTTCAATCAGAATGAAATTACTCTTCGAGTTCAAATAGATTTGTAAAGATATGGCCTGCATGACCTCAAATACAGTCTGAAAGAGGACAAAGACTGTTCTGTGGAGGGCACTGCGTCAGACATTAACAGCCCCGTAAGGGGAAAGCCCACAAATACAAAGGTGCATTGTGGGAGTAAAGAGAAGATTGTGAGGCTTGGACAGATCCCTTCATGAGCTCGTCATGGTCATGAACATCTGGGGCAAATCAAAGAGTGAGCAGAGCGGAGGGCTTTTCGGTTCTGCTGCACATTCCAAAACACTGGGTTGTCTACAGTTTCAATGGTTTGGGGAATTGGCAGAACTCACACTTGGCTTGTTTGCAATGTCAGCAAAATGTTTAGTTTGGGGATTTGTGCTTACTTAATACTAGCTTTGTTAAGCAAAATGTGTGTTTTATTTCTCTAGTCTTATTTTAAGTCTTTTATCACTCACTTACTTTCATTGGCTTATTCCCTGCTTTATCAGGGGTCACCACAGCAGAATGAACCAAATTTCTAGAGCAATTGTTTTACTTGGACACTGCCCTTCCAGCCACAACCCAGCACTGACCCAGCAGTTTTACAGTCAAGAATACATGGGTTATGGAAAAAATATCTTGTATTTATCTTCTAGATTCATCTTTATTTATTTATTCATTCATTCATTCATTCATTCATTCATTCCATTGCTTCTTTTCGGCTTAGTCCCTTTATTCATCAGGGGTCGCCACAGCAGAATGAACTGCCAACTTACCCAGCATATGTTTTACACTGTGAATGCTGCAACCCAACAATGGAAAACACCCATACACTCTCACATTCACGCACATACACTACGGCCAATTTAGCTTATTCAATTCACCTGTACCGCATGCAAGCAAAGCAAACACGGGGAGAACATGCAAACTCCACACAGAAACGCCAACTGATCCAGCTGAGGCTCAAACCAGTGACCTTCTTGCTGTGAGGCGATCGTGATACCCCCTGCGCCACCGTGATGCCCCACCTTTATTTATTTGAAGTTTATTATAGATTTTTAAATTGAAATAACAGCATTTAATTTAGGTAAACATAAATAATATTAGAACTTTAAGAAAAATGAAATGCTTCCTTGGCAAATAATTTCTTAAAAAATTCATGTTACCTCCAAACTTCTTAGATGGTGTTATAATATAATATAATATAATATAATATAATATAATATAATATAATATAATATAATATAATATAATATAATATAATATAATATAATATAATATAATATAAAAACATCTATAGAAATAATGCTGAAATCAATAACACCATAGCATTATATTGAATGAATACTCGCTGAATAAAAGTATTATCCAAAAATATATATATAAAAATAAAATTCAGATAATATATACACATATTATATGATACATTATTCCTTAGACCAGGGGTTTTCTACTGAGAATTTGAGGCTGCACTCGAGTAAATTATGATGTTGATTTTTATTCGTTCACTAGAGTGAATATGATTAACGTTAGTTCAACAACTAACTATCAGGCACCTGTAGAGTTAATGCGTTAGAATAAAATATACACCAATAAAATTTACAGATGGCTTTTTAAAATTAATGACGGTGAATGAAAGTCAAACCGGTGAGCCATCTAACAAAAAAGCGCCCTTCTGAATCAAATCAAGAGGATGTCCTTCTGGATCTTCCACTTACTTTGAAGACACTACTGATTACGTTTACATGGACATCAGTAATCTAGTTATTTGCCTTAATCTGAATAAGACAACTGTATAATTAAGGTGTTTACATAAAGTGCTTTTTGGATGTTGCGTCACCAGGCTATGCACATTTCTTGCATTTTGGGTGTTTTATATTTAATTTTTCGACTTTAACTGCCGTTTAGCAGTTTCACTTTCATTCAGGAACATTTTATTCATGCCCCCGTGACAAACTCTCAGGGCTCTGCGAACTTGGCTTTGCGAAGCAGCATTTTCTGTATATATGACATCAACACCAAGTAGGCTGTGGCTCACGCTTATTGACAATGGAAGATGATTTACGGTTAGCCGTGTCAGGAATCAAAACACGGATTAGCATGTTGTCCTCACAGAAACAGGCTCAGCCATCACACTAAATCAGGTCAGCTATATATTTATGTTTTAATGTAATTAATGCTACACACTGTAAGCATAGCAATCAATATGTGAATGATGTTTGCACATGCATTATAATTTTGCCTCTGAGGGAGTGGGGGGACTGGGGGACGGGCGTGTCCTAAAAGGTTGAAAATGCCTGGTAATTTTCAGTTTCTCTTATAAATATACATTTATTATTCATTTAAATGCATTCCAAAGGGTAAAGTATAATGTATGGAATCATTTATTCTGAACTCACCATGGCATTTGACTTCAGGATTCCCCCAGAAGAGTTCTCTACATTCTCTGCAGGTTCTGCCACCAAATCCAGGTTTACAAGAGCACTGGCCCACAATCTACAGCACAGAGAAAAACACACACATTAATCTCTATGGAAATGTACTTTATTACTCCCCCCAAATATGATTTGTGCCTGAATGAGGCCTAACCTCATTGCAGGAAGAGCCAAAGGAATGGTTGGGGTCGCAATCACAATCCTCGCAGCCTTTCCCGCTGGCCATATTCCACGTGTCGGGAGCGCATTGATCGCAGTGCTGGCCCACAACATTAGCAAGACACAGGCATTGTCCACTGGTTAAATCACAGTTGCAGTTACCTGGAGAGGGGCACATCTCCTCCGCAGTGCCCATTTGATTACAAACACACTCTGGAAAAGAGACAGACCATATTGCAGAAATGTATGAGTAAAAATATTTAATTTAAGTTGACAGGTATTTTACATGCAATTAGCAAACAATGGCATTAAGATCGGCTGATTCTAAAGCCAAGTTCTTCTGAATCCCTCCACCACCCCAGCACCACCTGTCTAGGTCTGCTACAGGATTGATGTAGTCCTATTCATGCCATGGCATCAAATTGTATATGCTTACATATGTGTTTTTCTGTCTACAGGCAGATTGGCTACAAAATACGTCAGTATTCCCTACAGTTTCAGTAGTTGGGTGTATTAGAAGAACTCACAATTACCTTGTTTGTAATGTCAGCAAAATGTTGCATTGATTAAATACATGTATAATCTACATCTGAGATAAAATAATAATAAAAAATTCCTAGTGAGATTGAGAAAAATTTACTGTCTATTATTTTAAGAAACATTAACTGATTTACTGGTAAGAGCAGTATTTTCTCCTCACCAAAATTGCATTTATGTTATCAAAGTCCACTAGACAGCAATACTGAAAACCTTATCATAATTTAAGAACATTTTCTTGATAATAAAATATTATTATCATTACTATCAGGCATTGGATTGGAAGTAATATTCTAAGATATATATTTGTGCGTCAGTGCATAACTAGTTAAATGAATAGTTCACCTAAAACTGAAATTTGTTTAATCATTCTTCACTGGTTCCAACCTTGATTACACACAAAGGAAGATATTTTAAAATAAGCTGGAAACCTGTAACCATAGACTTTCATAGTATTTCTTTTTTCAACTATGCAAGTCAATTGTAGCAGGTTTTCAGCTTTCTTCAAAATATCTTCATCTGCTTTCAACAGAATAGAGAAACTCATAAAGATTTGGAACCAAGTGAGGGAGAGTAAATATTGAGTACGTTTTCATTTTTGACTGAACTATCACATTTATACTACAATTTTATAATCAATAAAGTAAAATTGTGATTTTGGAAAGGCACTATTAAAACATAGATTTATTCAAAAACCTACTTCTGCAACTCTGAGTCAGTGCATTGCCGTAATAGCCAAGTTTGCAGCGGTTGCAGCCTTCGCCCTCAGTGTGGTACAGGCATTTGACACAAGCACCAGTGCGGGCATCACAAGACTCCGGGTCCATCATGTCTATGTTGCTATTGCACTGACAGGGCCGACATTCTCCGCCAACCTCGTGTGGGTTTCCGTAATAACCAGGGGCGCACTCCTCACACCTGGCACCTATAGGTGATAATAGAGAAGGTGTGCTGAATTATAGCATGCTAAATTACATATTGCAAGATACAAAAAACATTACATTCAAGACCAAAAGATCAGCACATTTTTACTGTTTTAAGATGCTCAACAAGTCTATATTCATACAGCAGTGAAAAACATTAAACTTCCTGTCGTGTTCGGGTCAAATCTGACCGATTTACAACTAAAAACACTCATAAATATTGTGTTTTACATCTGATTGTCTCAAGGCCTTATGATATCCTCCACACTGTGCACTTGAACATAAAAAAGTGATGATCACCTCTTTCATTGAATTATGACTGTTTTAATCAACCTTGTTACACCTGTGGTGTTCCCGCTCAAAAGTGACCGCCATAGGAAATGAATAGGTAAACAGACTATATTCATCCATCAGACAGAAAACATCCCCATACACACCACCCCAACTCACTCACTCACTCACTTACTCACACATTTCAGACTGAACAGTGTCTTTTGCAGGTACACATCCCTTTTACAAGCTTATGTGCCAATCCTCCAGACTGATCTCACAAGGAAACTATTTAACGTTTTGTCAGTTTAGTGGCTAATTCATACAAGTTCAGTCGTACTAAAATGTATGATTTTTAAAAGAAGTCGTGGCCCCAAACCTCACCCCTAAACCCAATCGTCTTTGGGGATAAGCAAATCATACTAAATTGAATGAATGAGGTCATACAAATTCATACAGATTAGCCACTAAATCAATAAGTTATGAATTGCCATAAGATAGCGTTGGATCCACCAACGTGAATCAACTTCCTGACAAAACAATGTATCATATCTTCACACAGACTAGACAGGCGTCTGTTATGTGAACCCATCTGTGTATGTTCCTTTCTTTCTTTCTTTCTTTCTTTCTTTCTTTCTTTCTTTCTTTCTTTCTTTATGCTAATCTTCATGCAGCTTATCTCTGGGTCTAGCGGGAGCACTTTTAGCTTAGCTTAGCGTCAATTATTTTATTGGATTAGACCGTTATCATCTTGCTCAAAAATGACCAAACTATTTAGTGCTAGTTCTGTGTCCATGCTCACGTCTATACCCTCAGTCACTATTCCCTACATTAGTACACTAATAGTCCAATTGAAGGACTGAATGAAAATTCAAGCACTCATTAAACAGGAAAAGATACCGTTTTCTTTGTGCTTTGCTGGTTGATTAATCATTCAGATGGCTTAAAATTTCAATTTCTTTGGTCAGACCCTGTGATAGTTATTTTCCTGAGCTGTATATTGGTAACCAAACAAAGTATTTTGATTTCTTTCATCTATTGTTCATTTTGTAATAAATTTTCAGTGCCTATTTGTATTTTCACTGCAGTTATTTTATGTCTAATTTTATACATTCATGTTAAATACAGCTTTGAGACATTGTTCACAGCTAAAGAATGTTGAATAAAGATTTGGTGATGAAAAAAGTTGTTTTGTGCTAATATAAAAACAGTTAAAACAGACCGGTCAATTTTGAGCGGGAACACTTGAGGGGGAACAGGAGGGTTAAGAGACCAATTCTCTAGAATGAAAATTTGATATTTGTTCTATTTAATAGGTAAGGTACGCTGTTTTAACCTTGCAAACTAATGCCCGACAGGCTTATTAGCAGTGGTTGTAAAGACTGATAGGGTTTATTCTGCAAAATCAACCATCTAGATTTACATTATCCCAATTATTGCATGGCAACTTACCAAAAACGAATCAATTAGACAAAATATGCTGTAATAATTTATAATTTATGTAAATATTTATAAATAACAGTGGCTCAGTGGTTAGCACTGTCGTTTCACAACAAGAAAGTCGCTGGTTTGAGTCCCGGCTGGGTCAGTTGGCATTTCTGTGTGGAGTATGCATGTTCTCCCTGTGTTGGTGTGGGTTTCCTTCGAGTGCTCCGGTTTCCCCCACAGTCCAAACACATGTACTATAGGTGAATTGAATAAACTAAAATTGGCCGTATGTGTGTGTGAATGAGTGTGTATGGATGTTTCAGCTGGAAGGTCATCTGCTGCATAAAACACATGCTGAATAAGTTGGCGGTTCATTCCGCTATGGTGACCCCTGATGAATAAAGGGACTAAGCTGAAGGAAAATGAATGAATGAATGAACTATTCAGATAGTGCCAAACAGTCGAAAACAGTGGTGTGAAAGAAAAGAATATAAATATGGATATGAATGTATTGACCAACTGCCAGGATGATGTACCTGCTCATCTGATAATAACATTGCATTGTCATGATTGGCCAATCAGAATCAAATATTCCAGAGAGCTGTGTAATGAAAGAAGTACTTTGCAGAAAAACTTTTAAGTATTTTATTTAAAAAACATAACTACAAATATATTGTCATCGTTATTCCAGTCTTCAGTGTCACACATGATCCTGAATTACTGCACAAGAAACACTTACTATTATCATTGTTGGAAACAGTTGTGCTTCCTACTTTTTACAAAGATCTGTTATAGAGCACTGTTCAAATGTTAGGTTTGAGAAAGATCTTTAGTAAGACATTCCTACTTTTACTTAGAAAGCATGCGTTAAACTGGTCAAAAGTGACTTATATATTTATTTTTGTCAAATTAATGAACTTTAAATTTATCAAATATCATAAAAAAATGTATCATATGGCTTTTAATTCACTAAGTCAGTGTATTATCATGATTTTTAAAGGATCTTAGTAATGATGCTGAACATTAAACTTTGCGATCACAACAATACATTACATTTCACAATTTTTTTACAACTTAAAATAATTTTATCAAATAAATACACTGTTATTGAGCCTAAAACATGTCATTCAAAGATTCTTTTGAACCTTAGTGTGAACTACATGACAAGTTCTAACCCGTTCTGTCATGATAAAGGAAATTTATGGTGGTTTTGACTTGTGCGCTTACCTTTATATCCCTGGTTGCAGACACAAAACACCTGGCTGGAGTCAGGACTCTTATAGCACGCGCCAGAGAATTGCCGACCACTGCCGGGACCGTCAGGACACATGCAGGGGCGACAGTGATCTCCAGATCCTAGGACTGGGTCACCATAGTAACCACCCAAACACCTGCAAAAGGCATTTCATGATTGAAAAATAATACTTTCATCTGGGGTGTCATTCCTGTATCTCTCTACCTCTGTGGGATGAACTGTGTAATTTCTGTTTAATATCTGAAATTTATTTTTGAGGATATATACTATTATGGTATTGTCTAGTTTTATAATGCAGGGATTTGATATGCAAAGGAAATGAAATTGCCTTTAGATACGTGCTCGCATTTGACCTTCGCTTTTGAGTTCACACACGCTCTGTTTATATAAATAGAGCTGTGCTACTGACAGCGCATTATAACAGATTATCCTTTACCAGTCATCTCTACAGCAGCACAGCTAAAACTGAATTCATGAAATGGCCACAAACACTATTATTCAGCATTTAATAACTTGAAACAGTTCAAATCTGACTCCTCATTTATAAATCAAATTTGAATAAATGGTTTTTGAAATAAGGATTTCTAATACTATTCTTGCATGTGAATTAATGCTACATCTAGCAGCAGTGTGCGAAACCACAATATGTTCCTTTTATTTACGTGAATATTAAACCAATAAAACAGATAAAACTAAACCCGAAACTTGATTAATATTAATAGTTTCTATCTGTGGTCAAGTTAAATATCTACAGTATGTAAGGAAGACAGTTCTAATTATATGGTTTAATTATTATTTTTTTGTTAGTTTCTTTTTACAAGACACTAATATTCAGCTTAAAGTACAATTTATCTTGGCTAATCAGGTTAACTAGGCTAATTAAGCAGGTCATTGGGCATTTTTTATTGTTCTTTAGTCAATTGAGAAAAAAAAATTAAGCGGCTAATAATATTAATATAAAACGTAAAATATTCTTTAATTTCAGGCAAACTAAAAGAAATAGGATTTTCTCCAAAAGAAAAAAAATAGGTAACACTTTATTTTGATGGTCCATTTGAGTATTAGTAGACTGTCTGCTTAATATCTGTTGAAACTGCTCCTTCAACAGCATTTAACAGACTATACGAAACTTTGTAAGGACATGTAAACTTAAACCAACCCTAACCCCAACCTAACAGTCTACTTATAATCTAATGAGAATTAGTTGGCATGTAGATGCAATGTAGCTTAAATTCAACAAACGGACCATCAAAATAAAGTGTGACCAAAACATATAATAGTAATTTTATTTATTGTGAAAATCTCCTTGCTCTCTTAAAATCACTTAGAAACTATTTGAAAAAGAAAAAGAAATTTGACAGGAGGGCTAATAATTTAGCTGTATATTTGAGGGTACGGCTCTTCTTTTTGTCCTTGGCTGAATACATTCCTGTTTTAAATCCTTTAAATTTCAAACTTTAGTTATGAACAGTCTCTAACCTCTCGCAGTTGTGGCCAGTGGTGTGATCTCTGCAGGACAGACACTGTCCGGTTTGTGTGTCGCACTGCTCCGCATGGCCATTGCAAGTGCAGGGGCGACAGTTCGGGAAACCCCAATATCCAGGCAGACATCGGTCACACTGCCGTCCATATGCTCCAGCAATACACTCACACTGACCGGTGGCCTCGTGGCAATATGAGTGGACGGAACCCTCAGGACTGCAATCACAGGCTGAATAACAAGAGACCAGAGTTAAGCTTTCAGATACAGTTGAAGTCAGAATTATTAGCCCCCCTGAATTATTTTCAGCACATTTCTAAACATAATAGTGTTAATAACTCATTTTTAATAACTGATTTCTTTTATCTTTGCCATGATGACAGTTTATAATAGTTTACTAAATACTAGTATTCAGCTTAAAATCATATTTGAAGGCTTAACTGTTAATTCGGAAAGTTAGGGAATTAGGCAAATCATTGTATAATGATGGTTTGTTCTGTAGACAATAGAAAACAATATTGCTTAGTAAGCAGGCTAATAATATTGACCTTAAAATGTTTGGGGGGGTTTTTTATCAAAGACTGTGAAAAATTCCTTGCCCTGTTACACAGTAAATCATTTGAGAAATATTTAAAAAGAAACAATAATCACTGGAGGGCTACTAATTTTGACTTCAGCTGTTTGTTTCAGAATGTGATGAACAAAGTTTTACTTACGTCTGCATCCTTGTGGCCCAAACAGGAAGGTAGCAGGAGCACATCTGTCACAGTTTCTGCCAACCACGTTGGGGCGACACTGGCACTGGCCACCGCTCGGGTCGCAAACTGTGCTAAGAGACCCCTGTGGGTCACACTGACAGGCTGAGGGAAACAGAGGAGAGGCAAATATATGACTGAGTTTTTGATACATTTCAAGCAATTAACATTCATTTTTCATTGCTAAATAAATAACATCCAAAAATTTTATATTTTACAGTAAATTGTATCCATTATTAATGTAAAATAATGAAAAAATATGTCTCAATGTGATAGGGAGCAGTAACGCCACACCAGCAGAGGGAGCCCTCACCCGACTACTGACTCAGCTCCGCTCCCTCCGCAGTCACTCCCTGTTTGTGCTATATACCAGCAAGAGCTCAGACCATGCTTCTTTGTGAAGTATTGCTAGTTTACCTGCCTTACCAAGCATGTTCCAAGTGACTTTCATGACCGCTTTTCTGTGTATGACCCTGCCTGCTTTGATCACGTATGTTATCTGTCTTTGTCCTCTTGCTCTGTTTTGGACTGCTTGTTGTTGCCTTGATCATTTGCCTGCTTTGTCACCACGTCTTCTGGATTTGACCCTGTGTATCTTGATCTGTTTTGGACTGCTTATTGTTGCCTTAACATTCGCCTGCCTTCTCACCACGTCTTCTGGATTTGCCCTTGTGTATGTTGATTGGTTTGGACTGCTTACATGTTGCCGACTCTCCGCCTGTTTATACATTTATGTCTCTGCTTAAACCCTTTAATAAACTTCTGCACATGGATTCTAACAAAGCCTCAGACTCACAGTTACAGGAGCGTTTGATTCTGTTACTAATTGTTCTTTATTATATTGTTAACCTTTTTAAATCATTACCAGAGTTGACATTTTCCACCTTTTTGTCCTTGTAGCTCAAGATGCTAACCTGAAAGCAATGCTAGCCATGTCGAAAACAGAATTTTATGCAGCTTCGTATCGCAATATCAAATTTTACATCGCATATCACAAAAACAGAGTTGACATAATCTACTATTGGTGTATCCTAAAGTGAGATCACTTGAGCAAGTCGCATGCTTTGTCTGTAAGAACTTTAAAGATTGTTTATGCCTTTTCATAACCGACGTAACAGAGTTGATCTGAAATTAGGGACACAAAATTTATTTTTTAATTGCTGAAATTACAAATGATACAGAAAACAGATGTTTCATGCAGATGTTAAACTCAGAGTAAACACACAACAAAAACAAGTAAAGTTAGGTATAATTATTTATGATATTTGATGTTGAATGTATGATTCAGGAGGAGGAGACAGTCAAAAATAGGTATAGTGGTTATCGTTAAGTTAATATTTTCAAAATAAATATCCCTAAATACAGATTCAAACATTATTTTGTAGAGATACTGCTAGTTTTGTCATACACTTTTTATTATCTTTCAATCATAAATTAAACAGACATAAAGAAATGATTAAATTTAGAATACATTTATTTTTAAAAGCTTTTAATATTAGCTTTAGTTAACTATAATAACTTGGTTTTTAACTCGGTTATCTATCGTATCTCTACCCTCTTGAGATCAGCCAATACAAAGTTTTTGCACTTCATCAGTTTTCTCATAACGTTGGAAAATAGATTATATTGATTTTGTTATAAGTGAATGGAACTTTAAAAAAGATCCACAAATTTAAAATCAACTAATTATTACATTTTTAAATATTTATTTTAATAGTATTTTATTTATAACATTTTATAATAAGTATTTAACAATCGCTCTTCATACTCTGTGGAATTTATTTCCACATTTTGTATATTAATTGATAAATAAATACAATTCATGGAACAAATTATTGTACTGTAAATGTGTTAACAAATGTTGTCTAATGGTAATTGTTGATGTCATTTGCAAAAGCTTTATAAGGTCAATCAGGATAAAATTGTCTATTACTCTAATCTCAACCATTAGTTAAGAAATTGTAAAGGTTTTCCTTTCTAAATATTTTAATTGTACTTAGTATTACATGTGTACTTTTCCTAGAAAGATGTTTGATTGTAGTTTTTACATTGTGTATGCCATGTAAGTAGCAGCACGTTGTTCATCATTTGATTTTATCAAGTGGAAATGAACGCTGATATTTATAGTCAGCAAAACTTGCATTGTGATTTATGCCTCTAACCAAGTTTTTTTTGCACTTCTTGCCCTGACAGATGATGAAATGGTAAAGTCTCAGACAGGAAGCATGTTAAGCAGTATAATTACGCCTGAGGCTCCGTTACAAGCCCTGACACGAGACAGGAGAGACAGCAGACGCAGGAAAATGAAAGCAGAATGAACGATGACAGAATGAAGACTGGCACGTCTATCATACCCACAAAAAGGGGATTCTTATGTGGTTAGAGAATGGAGGCAATGTCAGCGGTGATGACAGGGTGAGTGTTCGTGTGTGTGTGCTTTAAAGTGGAAACATTTGTAATAGCTAGTTCAACCCAAAATATAAATTCTGTCATTCACCCTCTTGTCTTTTAAAACCCGAAAAACTTATATATTATATGTTTCTATCCCTTCACTAAAAGTCTATTTACCCAAAACTACAATGCTCCAAAACATTTATAAAATAAACCAATTTAAATGTAATGGTCTAATCCATGTCTTTTCAAAATGACGAATGTTAGTGTGGGAATTGTGTGGTTTTTCAAATCTTTCTGACATGAAAGCATCACAATGTAAATCAGAAGAAAGCGACAGTACAAGCAAAACACATCTACCTGCAACTGTAAATGTTATTTGTGCATCTCCTTGACACCAGAGCTCTTGTTTTACCATTGTTGCTTTATTTTGTTTTTACTTGGTTTATTTATCTCAAGTTATTTATTTGTATAGCCCTGTCCACAATACACACCATTTCAGAGCATCTTTACTGTAAGTTTTAACTGTTACTCCTTTAATGGCTTAGGGTGTACTCGCACTCCCCTGATGACCTGCACTCGCACTGCATTTTGCCTTCCGATCCTGAGCACGCTTACGTCATTGATGATGCAACTGTTCAGTTTAACAGAAGCGAGCACTCTCGCTCAGCACAGTTGACATTGCTTTAGTTATATCGTGGCGCAGTGGGTAGCACAATCACCTCACAGCAAGAAGGTCGCTGGCTCAAGCCCCAGCTGGGTATGTTGGCATTTCTGTTTGGAGTTTGCATGTTCTCCCCGTGGGTTTCCTCCGGGTGCTCCGGTTTCCCCCACAAGTCCAAAAAACATGTGGCATAGGTGAATTGGGTAAATTGTCCGTAGTTTATGTGTGTGAATGAGTGTATATGGATGTTTCCCAGTGATGGGTTGCAGCTGGAAGGGCATTCGCTGCGTAAAACATATGCTGAATAAGTTGGCTGTTCATTCCGCTGTGGCGAGCTCAGATTAATAAAGGGTTTAAGCCGAAAAGAAAATGAATGAATGAATGGGATGCAGTGACACGCAGTCAAATCTGTATCTTTGGGGGGCTGTATCTTTAATAAACTACGACACTTCGCATTCATTGATTAGTAAGAATGATTAATAAATCTATATAAAACAGTCCCTTAAATATGACGTTGCATCTTCAGTTTCAGGCTCAGGCGCGCTTTGCGTTCACACTACAAGCGTAACATGCTAAAGCCCAACTGAACTGCACTTTGGCACACCTCCAACCAGGCCAGGGCCGGCCAACTGAACGTCACCTGGGCACGATTTGGAGCACTCACACATGTCAAACGAACCAGGAAATGCGCCTGGGCATGGTTCGGAGAGCACCCTTATTTTCATACATATGTTTTTTTCTCTATATTGAGCAATTTTAGGGCAGTGCAAAATGATTATATATATATATATAACTGATATGATTTCAATGATCCATAGTTTGAGATCTAGCTATACTTTGTTGTTTTAAACGATATTTCAAGAGTTCACACTTAGTTGATGATTGATTATAAATCTTGTTCGGCATGCTGTCCCGGGAGAGAGCCCTGAGCTCATAAGATCCTTGAGCCTGGGGCTCCCTCCCGTTTGCAAGGCGAGAGGGGAGTTTGAGCTCAGGTAGATCTCGAGAACTCTACAGTAGCTAATGAACAGATAGTGATTGCTCTTATGAGACAACTACTTACTATTAGCATGTCTATGGTGCCGATTTTGATTAGTCAAGTAAGTTAAGTTGCATGTTTTTGGATGGTGGGAGAAAACCGGGCAACCCGAGGGAAACCCATGTGAGCACAGGGAATACATGTAAACTCCGCACAGAAACGTTGGCTGGCTTGGTAAGGACTAGAACCAGTGATGTTCTTGCTGTGAGGCAACAGTGTTAACCACTGGGCCACCGTGCCACCCATCTAGGAAAGGAGGAGGAGTAGGGGTGGATGGGGGGATTATTCAAAACGAAAATGGCTGTGATATGGAACTTAGGGTATTTATAGTGGCTTAGGAATCGTCTACTTGGTGAATCATAGATTGAATAATGCAGGGCAGTCATAAGCTTGTGATCCTCTCGAAATTAGTCTATAAATAAACTTCACATAATTGATTTATGCTATTAATGAAGAAAACTGAATGCTACATAATCGACATGCAGTGTCGGACTGTTTTTTTGTGTAAAGAGATAGAATAAGCAGTAGTCATGTAAGCAGTTTTCAGAAAGTATTGATACAAAATGATTAGCCTTTTGCTGTCATGATTTGTTTTGTCTTTACATTGTATGCTTATTAGTTTGTCCTTCGATTATGGTGACCACTAAATATAAAGGTAACACTTTATTTCGATGGCCCATTTGAGTATTAGATTGTCTGCTTAATATTTGCTCATACTGCTCCTTCTACAGACATTTAACTTACTATAAGAAACTTTACAAGTACATGTCAACTTACACTAACCCTAACCCCAACCTAACAGTCTACTTATAATCTAATGAGAATTAGTTGGCATGTAGATGCAATGTAAACTACATTCAACAAACACACCATCAAAATAAAGTGTGACCAACATATCTCAGCATGCTTTAACATAGATTCCCATTCTCTATATTTAAAAACAAAACTAGGAAACTTTTAGCAAGCATCACTAATAATTGAAAAAAATCTACAATTTGTTCAGTATTGATGTACCTTTAACTCCCTGGTGCAGAAGAGCTGACACACTGAAGATGTAATTTCTGCAGATATCAGTCATGGGGGTTTTCACCACCGCCTGGCTGTTCTCCAAACAGCGGTAGCGCTGGAAATTTTCCCAGGCGCTGTTGGTCACCAAGTTTCCACCCTCTGATCCAGAGCCAGAGAAAATATCTAGGTTTTTGCAGTGAGGCATGAGGACGATCTAAAGAATCCAAATAAATCAGAGTTAGAGGATTGAAAAGCAACTGAAAGTGTAAATTTGATGAGATAGAATAGGGAGCCTACCGAGTCGATGAGTGTGTATGGCGACTGCACATCACTGAGAGCAGAGTACAGAGACAGACTCAAGCGCACCGTGTAGTTCAAGCCCTCTTCAAAACACACAGGCCTGGGCAGCACCACATACCTGATGGGCAAAACCAGGAGAATTTACCTTCTCAAATTCAAAGCTCAAAGATATTAGCCTCCAAAACCTACTGAGCTGCCTTCTAAAAGTGCCGCAGTACAGCTGAGGTAGCCTTCATGGAGAAATCAAGAGCTGGTAAAAGTTTGAAAGATTTCACAACAGGTTTGACACGCAGATGACCAACAGAAATGTATCTTCTGTGAGAGCACTGCATCATAAATTGCTACAGTATTTACAATAGATATTTTTGACCTTGAAACTTAGCCAAAGCTTTGCAGAAAAACTACAGTACTATCCTAACTGAAGAAAGATCTCATAATTTCAGATTAGCAACATCCTACATAAGCAGGAGAAAAATATACATAAATAAATATACTCGATTTGAATAGAGTTTTAAATTAGCATGTTGCTAAGCTAAAATTCTGATTCTCAAGTAATTACAAGGATGGCATACAGCATACAAGTGTTGAGTTATATTTACAACTCTTTAGGAACTCTAAACTCTTTAGGTGCCATAAAAATGACCCATCTGGCAACTGGTTTCAAAAGAAATTTACATTAGCATGTTGCTAAGCTAACAAAATGATGCTGAGTATCCCTACTGAAAAAAACTGCTTAAACCAGCCTAGGCTGGTTGGCTGGTTTTAGCTGGTCGACCAGCCTGGTTTTAGAGGGGTTTTGGCCAGTTCCAGCCTGGTCTTAGCTGATCAGGCTGGGTGATGACCAGCTAAAACCAGCTTGACCAGCCTAGCCAGGGTGGGAGCCCAGCCTGAACCAGCTATGTCCAGCCTAAAACAGGCTGGTTTTAGCTAGATTTAGCTGGTCATTTTCCAGCCTGACCAGCTAAGACCAGGCTGGAAATGGCTGAAAACCAGCCTGGAAATAGCCAAAACCCCTCTAAAACCAGGCTGGTCAACCAGCTACAACCAGCCAACCAGCCTAGGCTGGTTTAAGATGGATTTTTCAGCAGGGATGAAATGCATTGCATATATCACACATACATTTTATTGATTTAAATGGATAGTTTACCCAGAAAGGACAATTTACCTACGCTTAAGTGCTTGTAAACTGTTATGAATTTCTTTGAACACAAAATAAGATATTTTGAAGAATGTTGGAAACCAGCCATGGATGTCTGCTGCTTTCTAACACTCTTCCTAGATTTATATTTTTATTTTTAGGTTTTTAATACAAGTATATATCTATAATCTACACTTTTGAGGATTTGTAGCAGCAGTGCATTCTAAGATTACAGTTTCTTTTAAGAATACATGAGATGCTGCCTTAAAATGTGGTCAAAATGAGCATAATTGCTTACTATGATCTAAAACAGCTTATAGTTTTCCATTGTCCGCATAGTACACTGTTAATGCGTAATTATTTAGTACACTGCTCATGCGTAACTATTTACTGTATTATTTCCATACAATTATAGTATTTATTGTAATTTGTTAATTTATTTTATTTTTTCAATTGTTTCTATGTTGTTTTGATGACTTTATTTATTAAGTTTGTTTTTATATGTATATACCATTAGTACATTTAGTGCTTTAATATATTTCAGTATGCCAATGACAACATTTATATGTTTCCCTTATATTTGTGTAAATTTTATATTATATTTTTATATATTATATTATCTAAGACAACTTAAAATACTGCATTCTACGAAGCACACTATTTAGGTAGCATTGCTGTTGTCTCCTGGGCACGGAAGGTGTTTATTTCTTTCTCCTCTCATACCTGGATCCAGGATGCAGAGACACCATCTGGTTGTCATCATCTGGCATAGTGTTTGCACAGCGGCTGTCAGCGGTAATGACCCGAGGCCTGATGACAGTCATCAACACTTCTTCCCACTGCTCTGGTAGCTACAAACCATGAAAGAGCAAGAAGATGATGTAATTGTGTGATGTAACAGTACCGGTTTACCCCTTAACTCAAGACCTGACAGCTGGCCTTAAGATAGTCATTGATTATATTGACTTGTCAAATGTCAATAGTGATATTAAGCCCGCAATATACTACAAGCTGAATCAAAGAACAAACTGTTATGCAATTTTCTTCTACATGTTTATTACTGTAAAGCTGCTTGTGAGCTGGCTTGACAGTCACTTGCGACACTTTGGGATTTTGTGTACAGAATAGCTATTCGGCATACTATGTACACACAGACACGCAGGGGCGCCACTAGGGTGGGGTAAGGTAGGACTATTCTAAGGGCCCATACGTTAAGGGGGCCCCCAGAGACATTATCAAGGGCCCGCACCTAAGACGGACCCGAAATTTTTTGTATTAAAAAAATTAAGAATGGATCTTTATTCAAAGAGTAATGTACAAAAAGAGGATGTTTGATAAGATGTTACAGGATGTTTGATATAAAGCTGGGAAGATATTTCACAGAAAGACAAAGTATTTTCAGTAACAATATCGAAATCTTTAGGCAATGCAATTAAAGGGATAGTTCACCCCAAAATGTATATTGTTATTATTAAATCACCACCATGTCATACCAATGCCCTGAGACCTTTGTTCATTTTCAAAACACATATAAAAATATTTTAGATGAAATCCAAGATCTCCCTCATCCTCTATAGACAGCAATGGTCCTGACTCGTTCAAAGTCCAGAAAAGGAACCCAAAATATTGTCCAAACATGTGACTTCAGTGGTTCAACTGTAATCATACAAAGCTCCAAGAACACTTTTGTGTGCTAAAAACCAAACTAAAAACTATCTACATTTACTATGTGGCACTTGCGTGACCTATGAAAATACAGCATATGCCTGTAGTAAACGTGCACCCTAACAACTTGACATGGGTGAGAAAACATAGGCTAACTAAATAGATTTGACAGATTTGTGCTACACAAAAATGTTCTTGGAGATTTATATGATTACATTTTAATCACTGAAGCTACATTAAACGTTTTGACAATAATTTTGGTTGCTTTTCTGGACTGTGAATGTCTCGGGACCATTGCTGTCTATGGAGGACGAGACTCTCGGATTTCATCTAAAATATCTTAAACTGTGTTTCAAAGATGAAAGAAGGTCTGAGGGGATTAAAAAGACATAACATAATTTTTATCTTTGTGTGAACTAACATTTGAAACACAATGAGATTGTAGAGAAAGTCACCTGAGGTTCATATCGGATGATGATGTCATACTCCATAGAGTAGGGAATGTTGTCGATACTGAATTCCAGATATGCTCCTTCAGGAACATTCACAAAACCTATACCAGTCCAAGTCGGCGATCTGTCTTGAGGATGAGTTCTCGGGACAACCGTCACACCCTGTGAAGAGACCGAGAGCTATTTGAGTCAAGCTTTCAAAAAACTCAAAGACTTCAGCAAATGTGAGTAAAGAGGACTCTTACAGGTCCAAACTTGGCTTCCTCTGCTTCATAGGTGTAGTGGTCCAAAGCGATAAAGTAAAAGCCAGATTCCACCTGGTCACAGCGTCTGCCAAACATGTGCTCACGACACTGACACTGACCCGATACAGGAGAGCAACTTGAAGGGAATAAAGCGAAATTATTTGGATTTTGAAACAACTGGAGAAATGTAGTTAAGGACAAAATATTCAATGTTGACACACACACACACACACAGTTGAAACACAAATCCTGCACCCAACTGTTTGCTGGACTGCAGTTAAAGCCTGCTATTGTAACTCATGTTAATGAAGTTTTCTTACTGGATAACGTTGTCAGTTCAGGATTCAGGAACACTATAAACTTTTTTTCACTGTTATTTCAGGCCTCCTGCCAATAGTTTCTCAACAGGCTGATATAAACTTACTAAGAGACCAGCAAAGTAGGAATAGAACAAAGATTTTTTACAAGCTCTTCAGAAAATGTGAGAAAATTTAACATCTCTGATGAGATAAAAGAATAGTTCCCTATGAAATGAAAAGCATGCAATGATTTACTCAATCTCCACTTCTTTCAAACTATTTTAAGTTTCTGTTGAACACATAGGAAAATATACGGAAGAATGTTGGAAAAAAAGCAGCCACTGACATCTACAATATTTTTTGTTCGTCGGTGGCTGCTTTTTTTCCCCCAATATTTGTCTGAAGGTCTCTTGTGTTCAACAGAAGAATGAATTCAAAAGTTTTTCAACTTGAGTGTGAGTAAATGGTGAGGGAACTTTCATTTTGGGGAGAACTATCCCTATAATGCCATTCTTAACTTTTTACCAAATCTTTATGCAAATTAGAATAGAATAGTAATGGAGTGGCAAGGTCCTGCTCCTAGATGAATCCATTCTATTTCGGACACTACCTGATAAAAGTCTTGTCGCCTATCCAAGTTTTAGGAGCAGCTTATAATAACTTAACTTCTGGTTGATCATTTGGTATCAGAAATGGCTTATATGAAAGGCGAAGGCCTCTAGATTACGCTTATTTTACCACAATAAAATATGATCATGCCTTGATTTTTAATTATTTAATTAGGACAGTAAGGTCTGACTTTGCTAAGACAAAAGTCTTGTCACTTAACAGAAACAGATGTACAGTATAGAATATGAAGTCATGGTGCAGTGGAAACCGAATGAATATTGTGTCTGACTCCCATGAGCTTGAAGGACTGCATCCATACATCTCTGCAGTGACTCAAATCACTTATTAATAAAGTCATCTGGAATGGCTAAGAAGGTGTTCTTGCTTTGGATTCATCATCAATGCCTCCTCCTTCATCTTATCCCAAACATGCTCAATAATGTATATGTCTGGTGACTGGGCTGGCCAATCCTGGAGCACCTTGAACTTCTTTGCTTTCAGGAACTTTGATGTGGAGGCTGAAGTATGAGAAGGAGCGCTCTCCTGCTGAAGAATTTGCCCTCTCCTGTGGTTTATAATGTAATGGGCAGCACAAATGTCTTGATACCTCAGGCTGTTGATGTTGCCCTCCACTCTGCAGATCTCTCGCTCGCCCCCATACTGAATGTAACCCCAAACCATGATTTTTCCTTCACCAAACTTGACTGATTTCTGTCTGAATCTTGGGTTTGTGTGGGATCCAGTAGGTCTTCTGCAGTATTTGTGATCATTTGGATGCAGTTCAACAGATGATTCATCTGAAAAATCTACCTTGTGCCACTTTTACAAATGATAAACTAGAAGTCAAGTTATTATTTGTTGCTGTTACAACTGGGATCAAGACAAGAATTTTGTCAGGTAGTGTACTGCAACACCCCTGACGTGAAGTACAAAGTAGACAGCTTCTAGCTGTTGTGGCACAACGGCTCGTTTAGTGAAGGTGTTATGCAAAAGTCTAAAATATACAAAAATTACATGAAAAACCTGAAATGTTTTATGCACAGATGGCAACAAAAAATCATTCCCATTGACCATGATCATCAAAAATGAATAAAAACGCTGTATTCTTCATACCATGCAAGCAGTTGTCAATTTCACTTTGTAAAGTCAAACCCTCATTTTTGTTAATCATAACAATAAGGATAACTGTGCTTGAATAAGAGACTCAAAATTGCAGAAATGGAGTAGATTTACTTACTTGTTGTTGATTGCACCACCATGATCACAGTCACATGGTCTGCAGCCGTCCATGTCATTACTGAGACCCCAGTGCTGGGGCTATGAGAGAAAGAGACACGTGTTAAAAGACCACAGTGTTTATGATAGACCTCACAAGAAGAAGAAACATAAACAACAGCTCTCAAATGCAGGATAGCACATTCTGGCAAAACGTAATGCTAGAAATCTTTTAATAATCAACAAATAAATACAGTTCGAGTCAGAATTATTAGCCCCCCTTTTCTTTTTTAAATACTTTCCAAATGATGTTTAACGGAGCAAGGAAATTTTCACAGTATGTCTGATAATATTTTTTCTACTGGAGAAAGTCTTATTTGATTTATTTAGGCTAGAATAAAAGCAGTTACTTTTTTAAAAAACATTTTGAGGTCAAAATTATTAGCCCCTTTAAGCTATATATTTTTTCGATAGTCTACACAACAAACCATCGTTATACAATAACTTGCCTAATTACCTTAATCTGCCTAGTTAACCTAATTAACCTAGTTAAATGTCCCTTTAAGCTGTATAGAAGTGTCTTGAAAAATATCTAGTCAAATATTATTTACTGTCATCATGGCAAAGATAAAATAAATCAGTTATTAGAGATGAGTTATTAAAACTATTATGTTTTGAATTTTTTTTAATCTCCATTAAACAGAAATAGAGAAAAAAAAATAAACAGGGGGGCTAATAATTTTGACTTCAACTGTATGTAAAAATAACAAAATTTATTTTAATTTAAAACTAATTGCAAAATGTCATAAAAATGTTATAAAAATAAGGAACATTACACAAACAAAAGTAATTTACCAGAAATCAAAACTGATGGAGTTATATATTTGAGATACTATTACAGTTTTTATTAATGTTATGAATTTAAGTTCATTTTTAAATTGTCCATTTTTTAATGTTTAAAATATATATATATTTGTAATATTGTTGTGTTTTTGTCATCTTAATAATTTGTTAATAAATATGTCTGGATAGTTTTAGTCATATAATTGTTGCTTTAATTTGAGCTTTTTTGATATGAAGTCTAAGATAATGAGAAATAAGGGAGATTTTCTTGGCAAACTAGCTGAAATTATAAAAATAAAAGAAAAAGAATACATTTTAATTTGTATGGTATAAGTGTAGTTAATTATTATAATCTGGAATTTGGTGCTCAGCCAAATAAAATCAAGGACTGCAACACATCATTTACAACAAAGGAGTCACATATATAAACCACAAAAGAATAAGATAATCTACAGTGTTATTGTACATGCCAATATGAATGAACTAATAAAGTAAACCGGACACCCACCAGACACTGGTCACAGTTCCTTCCGGTAACCAGACGTTTACAGTAACAGTTTCCTGAATCTGTGTCACACGGGCTTCCACCTGGAACTGTTCCCAAAGCATTGCAGGTGCATGCTGGGTAACAAAAAAAGAATAACATTCACTATAACTTTCATATTTCTGCCATTAATTAGCTTTAGACCCGATAGTGTCTTTATTATGACTTACGATGGCAGCCAAGAGGGTCTTCGCTGAGCCCGTAATGGCCCTGTTTGCACTGGTCACAGCGTTCGCCCTCCACATTGGGTTTACAGCGGCACTGACCCGAGATCAGCCCAAGGGACACATCTGTCATCGAGTCGCAAACGCCACCATTGAGGGATCCAACCGGATCACAGTTACAGGCTGCAAAAGACAAATCCACACGGCAGACTTGAAGACAATGGGAGGAACTGTGAACAGCTGGGAAAACTAACACACGGAGGCATGCTGACTCTTTAGGCTCACAGAAAAAAAGGGAAAAAGTTAAAAATACCATGAGCATTTTATTATTGGGGACCATCCTATATGCAAGTACTGTATGTGATGTGTGATTTCCCCTTAATTATTGGGTTGGGTATTCTTAGTACCAAAACAATACTTTTAAAATGGGACCAGTGTCTAAATAATGGTAATAATGTAAGCATAATACTTTAAAAAGAGAAACTAAAAGATTTATTAGAGAACATTAACAGTTTATACTTAACAGGATACTTACATATAATACAAAACAAAGGGGATTAACTAATAATAATAATAACAACAACAATAATCAACTTACAACTTTGAGGGGATTTCTTAGCGTTACTTTAACGTAAATATACCTTATGGTCAATTTCTCTGGAATAATAATTCATTCAGGGGTCGCTATAGCGGAATGAACCACCAACTTAAGGCACCCATTGGAATAATTTTAATAATAATAATAAATAATATTTGATAATAATTAATCATGTTTAATAAGGGCTGCACGGTGGTGCAGTGGGTAGCACATTTGCCTCACAGCAAGAAGTTCGCTGGTTCGAGCCTCGACTGGGTCAGTTGGCGTTTTTGTGTGGAGTTTGCATGTTCTCCCCGTGTTCGCGTGGGTTTCCTCCGGATGCTCCGGTTTTCCACACAAGTCCAAAGACATGCGGTACAGGTGAATTGGGTAAGCTAAATTGTCCGTAGTGTATGAGTGTGTATGTATGTTTCCCAGGGATGGGTTGCAGCTGGAAGGGCATCCACTGCGTAAAACATACGCTGGATAAGTTGGCGGTTCATTCCGCTGTGGCGATCCTAGATTAATAATGGGACTAAGCCAAAAAGAAAATGAATGAATGAATAATTAATAATAACAACAATAATAATAACTGATTTATGTAGAAACAAAAAATGTAAATGAAGTCTCATAATCACAAAGGCTACATAATCAAAAATGCAGTAAGAATAATAAAATTGTGAAATATCATTTCAATAATCACAGTTTTGAAGTCTTCCATGTAACCAGGGCTGGATTAACCAATGGGCATTATGGGCACAGGCCCAGGGGCCCATGCGCACTTAGGGCCCCTGCGAGGGGGGAAAATGCAGATTTCAGATGTCGTTGGAATAAAGTATTTGAGTGTTTTCCTCCCATAACTGTTTGAATAACAGAGACAACATAACTAAAGAGCATGTTTTAACACCATCGATCATCAACCCAGTCCGATGAACTAATTTTTTATTTTTTCCCCATTACATATCGTAGGAAATACATTTATTTTTAATAGAAAGGAAATGGCTCTGTTGGAAGACTCGGATTTATAGAACTGGATTGGAGAGGCATTATGTTTTTATCCAAATCATATGCATTATAAGGTTGTAGAAGTTATACATTAAAAACACCCTTAAATATATATATAGAGATAAAATAAATCTCTCAAATATGATCACAAAAATAGAATAATTATTAAGCACCATTATTAAAAATTTATCATGCATAATAACTGATAAACACTTTGACTAAATTCATTCATAAAATCCCATTTTAGGGGGAGTCTAAATATAGAAAACTGTTCTTTAAATGATTATTAATGTCACAATATTACATCTGTTACAGTTGATCAAATAAATAAAGTAATGAGCATAACATCACAAAATCCTAACTGTTTAAAAAATTTGGTCCCACTTCATATTAAGTAGCCTAAACTAATGCACCTACAGTGAAATTAATCATTTGTTACAATATACTTATTGTATAAATACATGTTTTTACATTGCACTTATGATTGATTAAATACATGCAGGTATAAACATCTGTAATTAATTTCTGTAATTGCATCTTTAATTATCTGTTGACCATCATCCTAAACCAGGCATGGGCAAACTCGATCCTGGAGGGCCGGTGTCCCTGCAGAGTTTTGCTCCAACACTAATCAAACACACCTGAACACCCTAATTAGTGTCTTCAAGATCACTAGAAAGCTACAAGCAGGTGTGTTTGATTAGGGTTGGTGCAAAAGGGACACCAGCCCTCCAGGATCGAGTTTGCCCATCCCTGTCCTAAACCCACGCTTAAATCTACCCATACCACCAAATCTGTCCCTAACCCTACCCGCATCCCACCTCAAGAGCACAAGTGTTCTGCAATACATTGTGAACACAGTAAGTACATTGTATTTATTTTTTGATGCAAGTATATAGTTGTTGAGGCCACTTAATATAAAGTGGGACTGAAAATTGTAATACATTTTGGTAATTTGTGTGTAAATAAATACAACTTCATTAATTTAATTCCCTAAAAGTAATCTAATTTATTAAAACTGCTTAAAATGGTTAACATTAAGCAAATAACTTTTCATTTCAATAGTTTTTCATGAATGAATCATAAGTGTAGCATAGTAAAATTCACAGATTGTACTTCTTTGTAGTCATAAGGTTCGAACTAAATTACTATATCGCAATATTATAAGTATTTTGATCAAATAAATGAAGCTGTAATAAGTGTCACATTACAAAATATTACCTACTCTAAATTTTCAGTATGTTTTGATCATTTGTGTATAAATAATGCAACTTTTTATTAATTTAATTCATTAAAATCGCTTCATATGATTCAAATTATTCAAATTACTTTACTGTAAAAAAAAAGTGCTGGTTTCCACACGATCCTTTCATGTTGTCCCGACACAATCAATCGATTTAACTTAATGACTTTTACAATTTCAAGTTGAATGAACATAAAACAATTAAGCTGTGCCCAAAAAAACTCAAGAATTTAGTTGTTTCAGCTCATTTTAGATAAGTAGTTTGAACAAGCAGCAAACATATTTTTTTAATTGTTCAGTTGAACTTTTTTTTTTTTTATGAATGAATCATAAGTGTAATGTAAAATTCCCAGACCACACTTCTCCTTTGTAGTCACAGAGTTCAAACTAAACCCTCCGTCACCACAACAGAGGAGGAATGTGAAACCCAATCGTGTGTGTTTTGAAGACTGCGCTGACAAACTACTTCAAAGCCCAGGTGTCTCTGCTCCAAATCTAAAACAAAGCAACAGCTGGACCAGAAACTCCTCACAAACTTGACCAGACAGGTCGAGGAGAAAGAGCTGAAGGAAATGATAGAGCGCACGTACGCTCGCAGATGTTAGGGTCGCGGATGTCCTTCTCTGGATGCTGGTGGAAGAAGGGTTTGCACTGTTCGCAGTTGTGGCCCATAGTGTTGTGCTGGCAGTCGTCGCACACGCCGCCGCTCACGTTTCCTGAGGCTCGGTAAACTGCCATGTCGAAATGGCACGAATGAGAGTGATGGTTGCAGTGACACTCTGTGGAAGAGGCAAAGGAATATTGGTGAGGAGATGGAAGATAATGCTGTAATATATTATAATTACATTCTGAAAAAACTGTAAGCAGTAGCATTTGTACAATAACAAATGCAGTAACAAGTAACATATAACAAAGAATTATGAAAAAATATGTTTAAAAAAATTTGTTGAACCATATAAATAAACCCTGCTGTGTCATAAAAAGCTATTTTAAGATTAATTAATACTTCTACACACAAAAAGCTACTATTTCATTGAGTAATACTTTAAAATAGCACATTTCCTACTTTTACAGGCATTAGTGTTGCGTCCTTCAGCGGGTCTCCAGGGCAGATCATGGTAAAAGTCCTGACAGCGTTCACAGTTCAGTCCAATAGTGTTATGATTACACATGCAATGACCATGAACCTACAACAAAAGAAGACGCAACAATGATAATCGAGAACAAAATACTCTGAAGCACTGTAATCAAAATGATACCTTTTGAAACAGGATGTCTAAAAGCATAGATAAAGCTCCTGCTTAGATCTTGCATTAAGATACATTTTTGTCATTCCTAATACAAGTAATGTTTCAAGGTTGTCCACTTTTCATTTCTAAAGGTCATCAGAAACCCATTTCATGACATTACTTTCATTAAACCTGGTGTTGAGATGGATTTTTACAACGTACAGTTGAAGTCAGATTTATTAGCCCTCCTTTGAATTTGTTTTTCTTTTTTAAATGTTTCCCAAATGATGTTCAACAGAGCAAGGAAATTTTCACAGTATGTCTGATAATATTTTTTCTTCTGGAGAAAGTCTTATTTGTTTTATTTCGGCTAGAATAAAAGTATTTTTTAATTTTATAAAACCCATTTTAAGGTCAAATTATTAACCCCTTTAAGCTATATTTTTTTTGATAGTCTACAGAACAAACCATCGCTATACAATAACTTGCCTAATTACCCTAACCCGCCTAGTTACCTAATTAACCTAGTTAAGCCTTTAAATATCACTATACGCTGTATAGAAGTGTCTGGAATAATATCTAGTCGAATATTATTTACTGTCATCATGGCAAAGATAAAATAAATCAGTTATTAGAAATGAGTTATTAAAACTATTATGTTTAGAAATGTGTTGAAAAAATCTTCTCTCGGTTAAATAGAAACTGAGGAAAAAAATAAACAGGGGAGCTAATAATTCTGTCTTCAACTGTATATTGCTGTCGACGTTTAAACATGTTTAACAAATATTTTAGAACAGTAATTAGATTGAGTTTATTTAGGAAGAAAATCAATCATTTTATGCAAGGGACTGCGCTTATTCTTCATGCAAAAAGACTGAGAATGCAACGATCATGCTCATTTTGGTGGCTGAAATTGTGTCCCCTTCATTTGTATATATGAATAAATAATTTATAATATTTAGTCGTTATTTAATCGTATATTATTTATACGTTTGTGTGCTTTTCTTCACAAAAAGAACAGCTCTATACATTCACATGTGATTTAATTTATAAAGTATAAAGCTACTTTTTAACTAAAATAAATCAAACATTTTCTATTTAATTTTTTATTCAAAGATAAAAACATGCAACAAACTTATTCTAAACTACCAAATGTATCATAGGCGAATGTAATATAACAGTTTATTTGACAACGGTTATCATTAGACATTATTTAGTCTCTCCAATGTAAAATTCAATTGCATATGTGAGTGATTTGCACTGTAGAGTGTTGGTATTCCTAAAAATATATTGATATTTAGTATCAATAACATCTCGCAGCTTGAAATATGGAGAGAAATCAGCATGTCGGTGTTGTTTTGTCCCTCCCTTCTCTGCTTGTATTTAGTGGAGCTAAAATCAAAGTGTGAACTAAAAGCATATGTGTATACGATACCAAAATCTTGACGGTACTTGGTATTAAAGGCTCTCTATCAGAAATGTTTTTAGGTAACACTTCAAGATAATGGTCCATAAGTTAATGGAAGTTAATTTATTTACTACCATGAAGAAATAATTAGTAGTACATTTATTATTGAATTTGTTCATCTTTGTTAATGTAACATTAGTTCAGGTTATGTTTACTCACAGTGCATTAACTAATGTTAACAAACCAACTTTGGATTTTAATAATGCATTTCTAAATGTTGAACTATGATTTATAAATGCTACACAAGATTATTCATACTTAATGGATACCTGTCAACCCTCCCGTTTTTACCAGGATTCTCCCGTATTTTACAGTTCTATCCCGCTATCATCCCTTAAAAATATTTTCCCGTATTTCTCCCGTATTTTCAGTTTTTCTCTGAAGAGTGGCAAATAAACATTAAAGAGCCGAGCCTCCCTATACGCAACCCATACCGCCAAACCACCAGGGGCCGCCACTTGCTCTTTAATGCGAGTCTGTTCTGTGCTTTCGCTTTGTTTTGGCATGAAAACACTTTAATATAAATGAAAAAACGGCAGGATTGCCTTTGCTTTTCATTACAGGTGCTGTCTCCCCTTCATATGCTATCCTCAAAATAGTCAAATAGCGGTGCGTGACTGTCAGCTGACGCGGTCTATAGTGATAAATAAATGCTGTTTCCCAAACGGATTCTGTATATGTGATTTGAAGCGGAGCGAAAGTCCGGGTTTTGGGTGCGTGTTTATACAGTCATATACACATAATTAATAATAAAGATGTCGATCTTGGTGGGGTTTTTTCAAACAAGTTATTTCGCATTAAATGAGCATAAAAAGTTCAATCGAAAGCTTTCATTATAACACTATTTTAAAGAGATTCATTCGTTGCTCTTTAATCAGAATGTGTAAGTTTTATTTATTTATATATATATATATATATATAGAAGAAACGGAAATAGAAGAATCTATATATATATATATATATATATAGAAGAAACGGCTAATAAAATGTGATAGCTTGATTCTATTTTATTATATTAGCTATTAATTTTAATAAGCTGAACTGTTTGCTAATGTATTTGCTGCTAACGTATACTATTTAATTTTTCTTTTGTAAATAATAATAATAATAATAAAACATTACTGACCATTTAACTGTTTATTTACAATGAAACCGCTCCAAATGAACATATTTAGTCATTTTTTTACTAACTCCTTATTATGGTGGGCATATCTCTTATTTTCACATCCTAATGTTGACAGGTCTGACTTAATGTTAGTAAATACATTAACTAACATTAACTATAGGACCATTATTCTTAAGTATTACCAAGTTTTCTGCTAGTGTTTTCACCTTTCAGCCAAAAAGCAGTAATCCCTTTTGTAGATGTTGCTTCATTGTTTGTATCTCATGTGTTGTAAAATAATGAAGCCTTACCACTGCTTTATACAACAAAAACAATTAGAAAAAAAAAGATGAAGTTGCTCAAAACCGTCTACAAAATTCGGCCTTAAACTAGACGGTAAAAGGAAATGTTTATACTGGATGCATCTGGTTTACATTAAACAATCTCCAGCCTTGGAACATATGCAGATCTGTGTGTGGATCGAAAATGAACTGCACTGTACCTGGAAACAATGTACTGACGCTTCAATGCCTTTCAATGAAATTTCTGCACATCATTTAGTGATGCTGAAATCTGATTTAATTTCGGCTCACTGCTTTTGTAAAGGTTGCAAAAGAGTGAGACGCATCTCAGTCGAGACGGACTGTAAACAGAGGAAACACTAGACTAAACAGGAACCTCATCCTTTGGTACATTTCATCTTTGGCTCTAAAAAACCCTTGACATAAAAGCACAGAGACGCATACTGCAACTTCAAATATAAATGAAACAAAACCAAAAAAGGTTTGTAAACAAGATTCTCTGTGTGCTTTTTCTCAGCGCTGTGATTATTTGCACTGTAAACGATTCAATAATGAAACCATGAGGCGGCCCACATAGTTTCAAACTAATGTGAAACAGATCCAGACTGAATTAGCAGCAGACTGAGAAAGGGAGTTCAAACGATTTTCTTTCATGACAAATGTATGTGAGATGTTTTCTTCAAAACTGTGGTTACGAGAGCCACAAAAAAGTCTGATGCATTTACATGTACACTGTAAAAAAATATCTGCTAATTAACTGTTTCCGTATTTTGTTTATTTACGGTTGTGAATTGCATTATGGGACCTTGATATCTGCTCTGTCAACTTTTAATGTTGACAATTCAACTCTACAGTCTAACAAAATGACTTTTATTGACATTTTGGTGATTTGAAATAATCTAATGTTTAAGAAATAATATATATAGAGAAATAAGCCTGTAAAATAACAGAAAATGTACTGGCAGTTTATTAGAAGGTTTTATTGTGTAATATTCAATACCAACCCAGACAATATATCACTTTAAACTAATTGAAATGTTTATAAAAGTCACTTTTTCTAACTTTTCGAGGTTAAAAAATGTTGGAGGAAAGATCAAGGTCTCATAATGCAATTCAAAAGCAGAAATAAACAAGGAAAATAAAAAAAATGAACATTTTTGAAACATGAATCACAAAATACGGAAAACTGCTAATTTACGGATATTTTTTTACAGTGTGGCATAAATCAATGATTACTATATATAGTATTTATTTATTTTTATTTCCTATATCATTCTTTCTTCTTGGGTGCGTTTCTGAAAATCATTGTTAGCCAACTAAGGTTGCAAGTTGCGTCATTACAAACATTTGTTGATTTCCCAAATCCATCGTTCCAATGAACATTCGCAAGCTGCGTCGCAAACTTACATGCTTGCAACTACACCTCTAGAGCTGTAGTTAGAAACATAGTTCCTGGCTGTGTTCTATTCCCAGTTATTCCCCCTATGCCCTATTCATTTAGAACATTGTAACATTTAAACTTGGAATGATTTTTTTTATAAAGGTGTAGTTTGCTTTCAAAGTATTTTTACAGTTCAGTTTTAGCGATTTTCATGTTTACAATTGCGCTCCCTTCACAGTGCACTTTGAAAACATCGATGTCGTTTTGAACTCAGCTGTGGCTCATGACAAAAGCTATAGGTGACCTATTATTTAAAAGCGGAATTTATGTTACGTCTCCAAAGTGTGTTAAAACAAACAACATAGCATACGTTTATGCTTTTAATTTATAGTAGGTTAGTTATTAAGTATCTGTACTGTATATGACATGGACCTGTTGGTTAGCACATTTCTGCAGTGGTTTACATGTGTCAAATTGTATAAGTAGACTTTCCAAAAATAAAAAATAAATTAACAATATCCTACTTAATAATAATAATAATAATAATCATCATCATCATCATCATCATCATTATCATCATTAATACTATTAATATTATTATTAAAGTAGCATTTAATAATAATATTTTTTTCCCTTTCCTAATAAATAATAAATATTAAATTTCATTTCTTAATATATGGCCTCATTATTTATATGATTTATATTAGAATGTGTGTTAGCTTTTGTAAGTGATTTTATGTTTTAGAATAGAATATGTAATGTTCTCAATAATATTTGTAAAGGAAACACAAGCTCTATATGTGCCGTTTGCATATATTTCAATTAATATGAAAAACGAGTGCATGTTTTCAGCAAAACTAATATTGGATTATTTTTTTTATGTGTGTGTGTGTAAAACAACATAATTTGCACAAATAAATTATGGGACTCTTCTCTAAAGAAGTTGTTACTCCAACCCGTTTAGAGAAATCTGCGACAGAGAAACTATGGGTTTTGGGAAACACTCGTCACCGCATCGTTCTTTTTCCAAACAATGCTTCGTACTATGATAGTTCAGCTGTGAGTTACATCCCCAGGTTAAATATCACATTCATTTTTCATAATTTCTTTCCAAAAACATTATATTTTCGAACAGGATTTTATAAATCATACAAATTAACCATAATTTACAGAAATGTAAAAATGTAACATTTTCCTGTAAGATCTTAATGAATTTTAGAATATAAAAATAGTAAAATAATCGGTCATGCTCACAATATAAATTGTTTGTTTTCCTGGATATAAAACTAAAGTGATGCATAATACATCAGTGGTCATATATTGGTATCAGTTGATAAATACTTGTTTTTAATGTTAATGGTAACTGCCCAGTTATAAAATATATTAACAACAACATTATATATAAATTATGGATTACGTTCGTAGCTTCATAATATTTTAATTGAAGCACTAAAGGCATATGGTCTGTTTTGATGATGATTTTTGGTATTTTTTGGTATTTTGAAAAAGTCAGAAACCTTTCTCTCTATGGAGGATGAGGGAGCTCTCAGATTTCATTTAAAATATCTTAAATTGTTTTCTAAAGAAAAACGAAGGTCTTGAGGGCTTGGAACATGATGAATTGAGTAATTAACAACATAATTAATTTTTTAACCCTTTAGGGTTTTAAAATAAAATCAGTTGTCCACTATATTTGTATGCACTTTGTTTTCGTAACCACACTCAGAATCATTCGTATCAGCCTTTGCATTTACTGGCCTATACAGTGGTCCCTCACTATAATGCAGTTCTCCTTTCGCGGCCTCGCAGTTTTGCATTTTTTGTTTTTGTGCAATTCGACATGCTTTTTTTTTTAACAGCACATTGTGTTCTGCATCCTGATTGGCTGTAATCCACTGTCAATCAATCTCCTCCATGCCATGTCTCCTGTACAGTACAGAATGCGTTCAGCTTGCCAAATTTACATAAATCTTTGATCGCCAGCAGTGTGATTTTGAAGCGCTGTGATGTATGTTTGCAAGTTTTCTCCCCAACTCCACAATGTCCCCGAAATGTTCTGCACCATCAAAGGCACCTGTGGTAGCACCCAAAAGGCAGAGGAAGATGCCAACCATCGCACAAAAATTTGGACTTCTGCACATGCTAAAGGAAGGTAGAAGTTACGCGGCTGTAGGGCGCCATTACAAAATAAATGAATCTTCTCAAACAAATGTTTGAGTCTAAAAACAGGTTTTGATCTTTGGTTTCATTCTATAACACTGGACTTATTTTTCCACGGAGGTTTGAAGTGTTTAAACAAGAGAGAAAAGTGTGAACATTTTCATGCCTGTCTGAGAAAACTGTATAAAGTGTGTAATGAGGGGTTTTACAGCCTTAAAACATCTATAATAAGTAGGGTTGGGTACCGAAATTTCGGTGCCTTATTTTGTTGCCACTGGTGCTGCAACGAGGACGTAAGAAAGGGGTGCATCAAAGGCACACATGGGTATGCGTTGTCACACCATCTCTAAACTTTTAATTCTAAACAACTTTGAGGAATACGGACAGGCGATGTCAGGTGTTTGTTCTTGTCGCTTAGGGAACAGACGCACGCAGTACAGCGCATTCGGTGAGCGAGAGCGACTCTCTTCAGATCAACACGCATGATCGCGTTCATCAAATTTGCTCAAACTAAGCATTTTAAAGCATATTTTACAAGCAATGATTCTGACACAGCAATGTAAAGCAAATAGGGGAAACACGTCAAACTTAATAACACATTTGAGGGCGCATGGAATCAAAGACAGAGGAATGCACTGTCTCTGAAAGCTTGTGACATCATCTGACACTTTCAATGAGTACGTACATGGACACCAATGCTCCGATTTTAATATGAGTAAGACAATACTCTGATTAAGAGTCTAGACTACCATGTAAACAGTGATTTTTGATGACCTTAAAGGACCACAGACCCCTGCGTCGCGGAATGCTGAGATTTTTTTCTTTCCATTTAACGTGCAGTATCAAATTCCATTAAAAGAGCACTCTTTCACCAGTCCTTACCTAATGCTCGCATCAAATACCTGTTTGTCATGGGGGCATGAATGAAATCTTCCTGAATGAAAGTGAAACTGCAGTTAAAGTCGAAAAATTTAAAATCAACACCTGAAATTAAAATGAACTCTGGAGGACACATGGCTAGCGTGGTGACGCAATGACATTACTCGATCTATGTACTATAACATGTAAGACGGGATCATAAAAGGAACATTCAAAAAGCAACTCATGTAAACACCTTGATCATATTATTGTCTTATTCAGATTAAGGCAAATCATTACATTACTGATGTCCATGTAAACATAGCCACAAGCCCCAACCCTAGAATAAAGGAGATCAGTATTTTGCTGACCGCCTTTCCACAGGTTAGTAGTAAGCTAATGTAATTTCATAATGCAAATCTTAAATTCATGCTAACAAATGATCAAAGGAAATATATTAATGTAATTCAAATATATAAAATATGAATTGATGTTTACTTTAAACTTTAATTATATTGTTCTATTAAAAAGATTTTTAAAAGATTTTTTTAGAGTCATCCACCATAATTTTGTGGCTCAAAAATATCGGTTCTGGTTTTGCCACCGGTACCAAGTATCGATTTAGCACCGGTATCGAAATAACCCCAAACGAAACCCAACCCTAATAATAAGTGTAAAAAATAGATCTCTACTTCACGGGTTTCGCCTATTGTGGGTAATTTTTTAGAATGTAACTACCGCGAATAACAAGGGACCACTGTATATCGGTTATCGGCCTTTAAATATAAAGGATTATTGGTTATTTACATGACGAAATTTCCACGTCAGTAATACCCCAACACAAAACTCACCATGCCCTCCACTGCCTCTCCAGTTCCATCGACGGGGGCACATTCAGACGCGTGACCATAGCAAAAACAGTTTCCTCTGACCACCATGTCGTAAATAGCGTAGTAGTACTTCTCCTTGATCTCTATACGTGAATCCAGCAGGTTGTCACCGAGAGTGTGCAGTTTAGTAAACTTCACCCTCAGATTAGTGATCTTCAGCATGTCTAGAGAAAAAACGAGAAGTTAGTAATATAAACATTTGAAGGGTCTGTTAAGGTTTTATTACATTTGATCATCAATATAGTACACACAACGCCTGATTTTCCTAACCATGTACAATATTACAATTGTTTTGCGCTGAATTAATTTCACAGTCTGAATGTAATGAATATAAGAATGTAACGAATACTAAGATGGCATAAAAAAGGTAAGCGTCTCTTATTATAAATCAATAAGGAATACACAAACATTGCAGGAGTAAACAGACACTAAACAGACCCTAGAGAATTCAACAAAAGTAGAAGGACATCGAGAGTGAACAAGAGAATGCTGCACATCATGCATACAAGGAAAAGATCAGAAACTAGAGAACCAAGAACTAAACAGATCAGGACAAGAGGAACTAAAGGAAACACAACAAATGTACAAAAGAAAAGCCTACCGAAGTGACACATACAGTGTGTGTGACTAGTCTTGGGTAGATTACTTAAAGTACAAATGAAATCAAAATGAACCTTATGATTTTGTTAGCTCACATTGCTAGTTTTGTTTGCCCTGGTAATCTCTTATCTCTTGGATTACTTTTAGATTACTTTTTGAGACAACTTGATTTTTTATAATAATTTATTTATCATCCGAAATGAATTCACATGAACCTTACATGGCCATGAAAAAAAGAAAAAACAATTGGAAAAATGTATACATTATTAATATATTACTGCCATTGTGTTTTGTAATCCTGCAATCAAAAAACAGTAATAGTAATTCGATCCCAAGTGTTTTAAAATGAAATATATTCTTCTTTTTAAAATGTAATCCAATTTACAATCCATAATAATAATAAATAGATGTGAAAAATAGATGTAAAAAATAATAGATGTGTATGTCGATAAGGAGATTAAAAAAATCTACCTGTATGCTTGATATAAAGCTAAACATTAGGAACGAATATTAAAATGATTTCAAAGAAAATGTTTTTTTTAATGCCCTTACTTTGAATTCTGGGGCTGTAGGGATCCTCAATCCTGAAGGCTGGATCCAAAACCCTAAAAATGACCTTAAGAAAATGAAAGAAACAAAAAGTCAACAAAGCAAAATCCAATATTAAAGGTAGAATTCACTAGAAGTGCGGTAAATTTCCAGTCTCTCACCTCGCCCTCAGTTGAGGGTTCGATGTCAGAGTAGCGAGAATCGCATATAACATCGTCCACTTTGGTCATGGGTCCATGAGAGACAGAGGGGAAGGAGGACTCGCAGTCATAAGCAAAGTAACGGTAAACTTGCCAAGTGTTCCCGAAGTCTGCTGAACGTTCGATCACCATTGCAGCCGGTCGGAACGTCTGTGATAAGAGGACATAGATTCGGCATTAATACTTCCAATATTGATGATAATCTTGTTTCACCAGGATTGACCCTCACACAACACTTTTACTCATTTTTTTCACTCTGAATTTTAATTGTATTGAAAATGACATACCAAGATCTTATAACACTAAATAATGACAAAATATGACATTTTATTATTTTTTATGTTACAAACAGACAAATGGACAACATTAAAACATTTTGTGTAATCAAAAGATGAAATGCTAAAAAAAAAAAAAGTTTTAAATGCTGAAATTTAATTTAGGCATCTCAATATTATACTATATTGCTAAAGTTTATTTTACAATTAGCTTAGGATTATTATATTTCCTACTAATATGGTAGTAACATACTTTCCAGTGCATATAATAATAATAATAATAATAATAATAATAATAATAATTAGATTTTAAATTACATTTTATTTTTATTTTTTACTGTAATTTTAGCAGTTTTTTCTGTGTCATTTGTACTTTTTTCAAATAAAAATATATTTTATTAAAAATAATCTTTACGTTTAAAGTGTATAAAGTGTGTATGTATATATATATGTGTGTGTGTATATATATATGTATATATATGTGTGTGTATATGTATATATGTATGTGTGTGTGTGTGTGTGTGTGTGTGTGTGTGTGTGTGTGTGTGTGTGTGTGTGTGTGTGTGTGTGTGCGCGTGTGTGTGTGTGTATAGTGTTTTTTTTTACTACTTTAAAATGTAATTATGAAAAAATACATTATAATTCATTTAAAATTTTATTTTGGGTTTTGTTTAGTTTTATAGTACGACAAACTTTAGGGTTTTTATATATTAGGTGTTAAGTAATAATATAAGAATGCAATAGATTCAACACAGGCTCACTGAGAAAATGTGCCCAGGGATACATTTCTGAGAACCCAGAAATGTGTGCCTCGAGGTGCATAATGCCTCTATGAATTTACGAGAAATAGAATGTATAAGAAAACGTGCACCGGTAACATCTTTGAGATTGTCAAAGTCAAAAGCGTACACAGTGACCTCTAAAAGATTAGTGAAAACAAAAACTGCAAGAAAGCGTAGCCAAGGGTACATATTTCTCAGTTCTCAAAATTGTACCCCTGGGCACATATCTCCAATATGCCTGTGGTTAGAAATTGCTAAATGTTCTATTTTGCAAAAGTACTCTATCAATTTCAGATTCAGATATTACTGGACCAATTATATTATATCATTCAAACATTGCCATCTACAAATGACCGCTATTGTTCTGTTGCTGCAGGTCATTAACTATGCACTCTGATTTCTTTCAACTGCACTGCTGAAGTGAATCATGCTGAAATGTAATCTTCATCCGAAGCATTCCAGCCGTCTCAGTCGACTACACAGCTGGGTTTATCCAGACCTCCCACAGCTCCCACACACTGAGCAACACTTCCCCTCCTTCAGGCCTAAATCCACATCAAACCCCCCTTCATTCCCACATTCCCACATAACGATCTCCAATCTCACCTCAAGCCCGGGACATGGCGACACCTTCCCCCCCAAACAAACACACACACAGAAGTCCCCGAAGCACTCACTTTAAAGGTCATGATGAGGTGGGTGAAGTGGAACTCAGCCTCCAAGTCTAGCTGGATCGTGACGTTCTCCAGGCCTGAGAGAAAAAAGAAGACGTCACACTTGTTAATGCAAATACATTTGTTCACTGCTGTTCTTACAGATATTGTATTGGCTTCTACAGCTCTGATTCTACCCCGACCGTCACTGTTCCACTTGTGAGACATTTGCATATATTTTAAACCATATTTTCATGACAATCATCATTACAAGTTACATACTATTTAAAAGCTAAGAATTTTGAATCTTCATATTTGGAGAGTGATCTTTGATAGATATTACTTAGCTGCAGTAATATGTTAATTTGACACAAGAATACTCAGAGTGTACAGCAAGATCAGTTCATTACTTGAAAAATTCACATTATGAAATATTGGTAGATAATTAAACTTAATTTAATAAACTTAAACTTCTTTAAATTAAGACTTCATGCACAAAAGCATTAAATATTTCTAACAGTTTAAAAGGTTAGTTCATGCGTTATTTGTTTTGTTTTTTGCCATTAGTATAAAACTAAAGATTATTTTTAGTTGAATCCATCCTCTTTTATTATCATTCATCATCAATGGTTACTCGTTTTAAAGAATAAAATTGTTTGCCCAGGCTGTGGGTTAAAGCTAATAATCTTGCTAATAATTGTCACGGTCACCAGCGATAATAACTCCCTAGATCGCTGGTTTGCACATAAGGACTACAAATCCGCCAATCATGGACTACATATTCATACATGCACTCCGTTCACACATACATGCTTCCTCATTTCCACTGATTAGACTCCCACAGCTGTTGCAGCTTCTAGACTGATTACAGACACTATTTATACAGCTCACACTCTCACTTCCATTGCTGAGTCTTGTTTTCTGTAAAGTGACAATTCAACACGTTTTCCTTAGTCTTGTTTTCCTGTGTTTTGACCCTAGTCTTGTTTATCTAGTTCTCCCTGTCTGCTGCCTGCCTTCTGACCTCTCGCCTGTATTTGACTACGATTCTGGACTGCCTTTATACATCTGTTTGCACCTGTGTTGACCATTGCTTGCCTGACTTTGATTAAACCTGCACTTGGATCCGAACTTCAGTTGTCTGTGTCACTCCCCGTGTTACAATAATGTTGCAAGACCTCAGCGTATCATTAGACGCCATGGGGATTGATTTAGACTTGTTTATACGTGCTTATTTTTAATCTCAAAAACTGGTCACCATTGAATAACATGAATCGCCAATGACCACGGATTCAGCTAAAAATCCTCTTTAATGTCCTACTGAAGAAAATAGTCACCTACATCTTCAATGGCCATTTTTGACTGACCTATCATTTAAGTTGGACCAGTCTTTTCACTTATTTGCCCAAAAAATATGACTGACGTTAATAGGTTAACATACAGTTTGGGTGATCAGATCACAAGGTTTCATCTGAGATGCATTACTGTTTCCAGCTGTTTTTAACATGCATTCAAGCGCATCCCATGATTCTCTATTATTTCATTGAGCAAAATAAGCCTTTTTGCAGGAATATTAACGAATGAACAAACCTATGTTACAACATAAATGAGCAGTAAATCAAGTAAGCAAATAGAAAGTGCATTGCAGCTTTGATTTTCATCGATGTTTAGACCCCATTTACATAGTTATTTGGCATTGTCAATTAGTGATCTGACTGATGATAAAACATCTCAACACCAGCTTTAAACACAGTGTTTATACACACAAAAGTTCTTTATAGTGGGAGAATAATTGTCTTTAAATTGTTCACAGAGAAAATAAAAGTATTTATTTAAAAACTGTTCACTGAAACATTCTTTGAAGAAGCTAAAATGTTTCTTCTACAGCATCGCTGTAAAAAGCATAAGCAAACATTTCTATTGGTTCTGCATTTCATCTAAATGCTGATACAAAGAAGTAACTGAGATATGATACATAGAAGTAACTGAGATATTTTTTAACTGAAATAGGTAACAGCATGAACCAACAATAAAAACTACAAAAACGTTTATTAATCCTAAGGTTAAACTTAACATTTATTAAGAGGAAAGTGTACTCAAAAACTGTACATTTTCTCACCATTTCCTGACACTCAAGTGCTTCTAAAACATTGATGAATTTCTTTCTTTTTTTGAGCATGAAACAAAAAGAATGTTGTGAAAAAAGCAGCCATTTACAGCAGTTACAAAAAATACATTGGAAGTCAATGGCTGCTTTTTCCAACACTTTTCAGTATATCAACCTTTGTGTTCAACAGAAGAAATAAAATCGAACAGCTTTGGAGCAAGTGGAGGTTAAGTAAATGAATACGGAATTTTCATTTTTGGGTGAAGTATCCCTTTAAAAATAAATACAGTATATCTGAACTAACAGTGTACCATTGTGTTTTTATTAAGATTGCCAAACAAAGATTACTAAATAAATGTATTGCTTATTCTAGTCAACTAATGGGAAGTTACTATAAAATACATCTGTATATGCTTTAGCATTATAGCTTTAGTATTACTGTTTTTACAGGAACATCTGCAACTTGTACATTACGAAGCAATGCACAATTGCTCTAATAGTAGTTAGAAACTCCCAATGCTTAACAGTTACACTGAACATCTGCTTTTTTTTGTGGAAAATGCTTTGGGGGTCTATAAACCTCAAAACTAACAATAAACAGAGTTTTATCTTTAATTATGTAGGAGGTCACCCCCTGTATTCTCAGACTTTTGCTCCTGTTATCTCTCATGGGTGATTATTTCTCTGTCCTCCTCATACTCTCTCCTAAACTATACATTCACAGGATTCTCTGGTTGCATCCGTGGCCCCTTGTTTCCTGTCCTGCCTTTCACACTCCTCCACTGCAATATGCAGTAAATCTCAAGATTTCCATTTCCTCATGTCATTGAGGAACATATGGCTTGTGAGATTGTATATTCTGACAGCTTGTAACAGCTGGATCTTCTCCATGTTGGCTGAAGATGTTTCCACACTAATCCGAGAGGGATTGTTGGTTTTAGGATAATGGGAATTTTCCCAGGTACAAATATATGATAGCTTAAAAATTCTCAAACCTATGTGATAGATGTAAATTTAAGTTATTATTCACTGAAAGTCTTGCTTGATGCTGCTTGTAACTGCTAGTGATGATTGATTATAAAGCTTGTTTGGCATGCTGTCTCAGGAGAGAGCCCTGAGCTCCCTCGAGAGGGGAGTTTGAGCTTAGGTAGATCTCGAAACTCCCCTGCTGTAGTAGCTAATGAACAGATAGTGATTGCTCTTAAGAGATAACTACTTACTAGGAGCACGTCTATGATGCCGATTTGGATTAGTCAATTAACTTAAATTGCATGTTTTTGGACAGTAGAAGGAAACTGGGGGCTCAGGGGAAACCCACATGAGCACGGGTAGAATGTGTTAACTCCACACAGAAACGTCGGCTGGCTTGGTAAGGACTAGAACCAGTGACGTTTCAACACAATCTCACGGCAATTCGTAACTTTTTGATTTACTAGCTAATTCGTATGAATTCGTACGATCTAATTCGTACATTTTCGTACGATTTGCTCATCCCCTAATGACGGTTGGGTTTAGGGGTGGGGTTAGGTGCCACGCCTCCTTTTTAAAATCGTACAATTTCGTACGACTGAATTAGCCACTAAACTGACAAAACGTAAAATACTTACGTTTTCTCGTGAGATAAGGCTGGACGTTCTTGCTGTGAGGCAACAGTGCTAACCACTGGGCCACCGTGCCACTCATCTTGGAAAGGAGGAGTAGGGGTGGAAGGGGGGATTCCTCAAAGTGGCTGTGATATATAACTTAGGTTATTTATGGAGACTTAGGAATCGTCTGATTGGCGAATCATGAATTGGCTGATGCAAGACCAGCTGTGTTCAATCATAAGCATGTGATCCTCTCGAAATTAGTTTATACATAAACTTGACTTCATGCACTTCTTGATATTTAAAACTGTAAAACCAATTTAAAAAACTTGCAGTTTCAGAATATCAGTGAAACTTTCTGTAGTTTTGAAACATCCTCTAAAATAAAGAAAATGAAAAACATGTAATATAAAACAAGTAAATGAAATGTATTTTAAAATGTTAATTTACTGGTTTAGTTTCTAGTAGCATGTACTTAAAAGTACTTAACTTAAAGGGATAGTTCACCCAAAAATTAAATAAAAACTCTCTTTTTATTCACCCTTTGCTTGTTCCAAATCAGTTTGAGTTTCTTTCTTCTGTTGAACACAAAAGAAGATACTTTGAAGAAAGCTGGAAACCTGATTCCATTGACATCCATATTATTGGTTTTTCCTACTATGGGCGTCAATGGTTATGGGTTTTCAGCTGTCTTTAAATTGTCTTCTTTTGTGTTCAACAGAGGAAAAAAACTCATAAAGGTTTGGAACCACTTCAGAGAGAGTAAATAGTGATTCCATTTTTATTTTTGGGTGAACTATCCCTTTAGAGTAATTCTGTTGTTTTTCTATATTTTTGAAAAAACATACCAAAACCGCCATTAAACTAATAATAAAGTAAAAAAACTGAAGAAAATTTCTTACAATATTTAATCAGTGTGGGTGTCTTAATAATATTTATTAAATATATATTTTTAAAGAATTTTCACAACAAGAACACATATAAGTCACCCCACATGACATTTTATAACCCAGACTAATCTTCTCAGATATAAAGTTTATCAACTAATGGATATTTTATGTTTAAGTTAAGCTCCTGTATAAAGTTTAAGCAAAGTCCCCTTAAATATAACTTGGTTTTAGTTAATTTTTTTTTGTCTTTTTTCTGAGAAATAATACTTAAATCATTATTTTGTCATATTTAAATACAATTATATATTTCTAAATATAATTTCACAAAACAGTGCCATTTATTAATGTTTTGAATTAGTGTAAAAATCTCAGTTTTCAAATTTGAGCTGAAATCTTCCTTAAACAACATCAGCAGGTAGAAAACTCTTTCCCAAGGGAAAAAAAGGGTTTGTCATTCCACAGCTTAAAGACTGGTCATAACCTTAACAGGTCAGCAATTACACAACTGCTTTAAAGGAGTTAAGTCCCTCTTTTTGGTCTGATTATGGGGGAACTAACAGACACTAATGAGAGAGAGTTCCCTCTAATAAGACCTTGTTTCACAGCCTTCCCATGAGAACCATAGGAATAGCAGTCCTTCACATCCGTTACTGAACAAACGCTTCAAATAGTGCTGAAAAGGAAGGAAGATTCACAGCTCAACTCACCGTTTTCCGACTGCCACCATGTCTTGAGGCGGTTTGGGGCAAACGTTGTGACAACGTTTTCAATGCTGTGGCTGGTTACTTGATGCGCCGTCTCATTGTAGGCCTGCCTGGAGTCGCACACAAAGCACTTCTTCTCTTCCTGTGATGGAGGAGCGGGAAAGCCAGATTATGTCAATTGCATTCTTGTGACGGCGGAAAAACTCTCCTGATGAACTGAGCGACTGTGAAGGACACTGGAGGTACTGAAACAAGTCAACCTACTTAGTCTGATTTACATGATGCAGCTTTTTCAACATCAGAAAGCCTACAGAGATCATTGCTTTCATGTGTTCGCCAGATGTTTCTTTCCTTTTTTTTTTCTCTTCATTAAAATCAAATTAAAGCAATTTTGTTATCTTGAAAGTGGGTTTTGTAATCTGACTAGTGTTTTAAAATGAGTTCCTGCCTCGTTACCGCTATTTGACCTATAACACAAAGAATGGGGATGACATCACCTCTACCGTTTTAATGAGTGTCTACATACCAAGACAAAATGTTGAACTACAAAGGGTTGTCTGCGATGGCACCACTTAAGTCTTAAACGATAAAATGTGTAAAGAGATCAAGATAGACGATCAACAGAACTGATACAGTGGTGTAAAGCAAATTGCTGGTGGCGAGACAACTTAGAAGCAATTTTGAGTGATTATCGCTCAGCCGTGGCATCAACAAACCCCTATAAACCTACAAGTTAAAGATTCTGAAGACCCTCAACATGCTCAATGGGCCTACGTAAAACAGTTGAAGGCGTTTTGTCTGGTAGGAAGTAGCCTAGACATTCATAGGATGCAGATCCTGAAACAAATCTCTAAAGACAAACATATTTTCATGTTGCAAAAACACCCACATGAAAATACAGGACGGTAATAAAAGCTCTTTCTGAAGACGTTCCAGATTCAAAGCCCTGAGGGGTGTTGGGAGAAATCCCACAAGTGGGAAAACACACATAAATCTTCAATAAGGGTATTAAAATATAAATATCAGGCCAGATTTAAAGCCCACAGGGGTTTCGTTTTAATTTCGGATGTACATATATCAATTAACATCATGACATTGCCATGTATTTAATGCTTATCTGTGCAACCATTTTGGAACTTAGGATCACATCACTATAATTTCCATGACTATGAGCTTATGTTGGCTCATTCACAATCTTATTATAATTCTAATTCAGAGTCAACAGGCCAATTGGTTGATACTTTCCCATTTCACATTTAGCCAACAACTTAAAAGAAGGATTTTGAGGTTACCTGCAAATGGCTGACGATACAAAAGGGTTCAGGTTTGTGGACTCCGCATGTTGAGGTGGCCAAGAGTTGTTGAGCTCTTCCGATGAGCAGATCTCCTGTGGCAGGATAACAGCTCCCTTCTGTGCAAACATCTCCCAGCTCAGGCACATCTGCCAGAGCACAGGCCCCTAGAACTTTGTGGGTGTAAAAATAAAAGCTTTTTAAGTTAATCTGTATTAAAATTCTGTCATCATTGGCTCACTCTCTACTTGTTGAGTTTTTCCTTTTAGTAAACAAAGAAGAACATCATTTAAAGAGTACTGTAAACCAGAAGCCATCGACTTCCATTTTTTTCCTATTATGGATGTCAGTGGTTGTAGGTTTCCACAATTCTTCAAACTATATTTCTCCCTTTCTTTCTTAAAAAAAAGTTTCTCATATAGTAAATTACATTTTTTGAAGAATTTAGCTTCTCGTTTTTCAGGATTTGACATTAATGGACATATTTTAAAATAAAATGTTAGTTTGTGTTTTATTTAATAAACTACTAATAATGTGTCCTCAATATATTTTAATATTTTAAAATCATCATTCAGAACATGTATTTGCAACAAAAAAAAGACAAAATATATCAATATAAAAGACTATTATTTATATTATCATGACCTCTACTCATTTTCTGCATAGATTTTATTGCAGTGAATTAAATTAATTTAAAAATAGTGAAATAAAAAAAACACACATATTTAATTATTATGCCCCAACAACAAATAAAATTCACAGGTAAACATGCAGATAACAAAAATACATATCATTAATAAAATTACAAGTTCCGATTTATTTAAAAACTGGCTCTAGCCTACTTGAGTAGCTTAAATGAAGTGCAAAAGAAACTTTTCTTCAACAAAGCTAAAATGAAACTTACTTGATAGGGCTGCGAGCTGTAACAGCATATTTCCAGTATCTTCAGCCGGAGTGCAGTAATCCTGATTTTGTGTGGGGAAACTGCAGAGCTGAATCTGATCTCTGCAGACTGCTGCTGCTGCTGCTGCTTAACTGCAGCTGGAGGAGCTGCGCGAAACTTTTTTTCTCAGCCGCCAAAGTCATGCGCATGCGTCTCCCTCCCCCATTCACAAAACTCAGGAAGGTGGTCTTATAGGTACAGTAAGTTAAAACGGATAAAATTAAAGCATTAAAGAAGATTCGATTGTATGTACGTGTTAAACAGACAAGATGGACAGCAAATATTTACAGTGTGGAAAACGCGCCGTTTAATGACATTTGCAACCATATCTCAGACTGAGTAGATTATTTATGTAGCCTAATGTTACAGCGGCATTGTTCGAGTTTGTGTATTTAAAAAATCGCCAAAGGGGTATGGACAAAATTAAAAGGCCTAATATTATATTTATTTTTCTTTTAGTAGCAACAAAGTGTCAAATGATACTGTTTTTACTGTTTTTGCAGTTGACTTCATGCACCACATATGTTAAAATGTATCTCCTAGGCGCAAATAGTGAAACTACATGTACATGAAATTACAGGGGGGAGCGGGAACGAAAGTAAAATAAAACTTAATAAAAACCTAATTTTAAAAGATAATGCTTTTAGCAGAAATATATTTTTACTGTGGTTACTAACTCACAACAGTGGTCTATTAAAATCAGGTGATGTACAAAATCAATGTAAACAAGTCCAATATACTTTCACTTTAAACAAAAGTTGCCCATTGCTACTGTTGACCCCATAGGCAGGGAAGAAAGTAACACACTGGCGGGTCAAAAGTAACACAATATTTGCTAGATTCACTGGCTTAATCTTATTTATTTTAAATATATCTGACTATGACATTATTAATAAACATTTTGTCATTTATTATATATATATATATATATATATATATATATATATATATATATATATATATATATATATATATATATATATATATATATATAAAGCATTTTCAGGATTTTTTTATTTCAGTTCCATCATAGAGTCCAATAATGCAAACATTTTCTATAATTTTTAAATATTTTTTATTATTATTGGCAATAGGCATTCATTTTATAAAACATATGAGTCAAATCACTTAAATCTAATTCATTAATTTTCTTTTCGGCTTAGTCCCTTTATTAATCAGGGGTCGCCACAGCGGAATGAACCGCCACTGAAAACTAATGCGGAAATGAAAAATAAGGTATGGCTATTAGAAGTGGGACATAAATAACAGCGTTACTTTTGTCCGCACAGGAACTCTTGCCATTTAAACCTGATTTACTTTTAAACTGAAAAACTCAGATATTTCAAACTTAAGCATGGGTTATTGCACCAAATAACCTGTAGATTGAGCATTATTGTGATGCATGAACAGAGAAACACAACTTGTAATGAGGAATAAATTACCACCATGATAATTTACTTTTTGCACTTAAAAACAGAAATGTGGAGCTAACCGCGGGACACAGTCCCAAAATCAGGTGATATTTGGCTGCTCCATGAAGGGTTGCATGCTAAATGTGCTGTTATGGCCTGGAAATCAAATGTTGTCAGGACTTCGAGGTAGTAGCTTTGTTACTTTTGTTCTCGCTCTCCTCTATGGTGTATTGTAGTACAATGGTTTCATGAAAAATACAAAGCAACAGAAAATTAACATATTACATGAAGAAAATAATTCATCAAGCATACCCATTACAAATTCCTATAACAATTTTGCAAACAATAAGCTATTCTTCCAGTGATGTGACCTGTGATCAGTGAAATGGCCTTATATAAGTGGGGATTCTTTAGTAATTAGTCAGTTCAAAGGTGAGTTAAAGAGCAGGAGGTTCATATGAATCTTGTCTCAGCTGAGTTAAACGAGTATAATAATCCAAATGACCAGGCACAGAAACAACAGTCTGTCATTTTAGATGTTAAGAAGTAACCCGGAGCTTTTGATTATCAGTGTATTCAGGCCAGTTATTTAGGCGTAAAGCAAGTCCTCTAAATCACACGCTGCAAAAGTGAATCTAACTTGGTCATTCACCAAGGCTTTTTCCTTTGTTTTCTCTTTGCAAACTTCAGGAAGAGATAAGGTGAGGTGACACAACTGCACTCTCTGCAAACCCTGAAAGACTAATCATTCAGCAGACTGTCTGACTTATACTCAGGAAATAAATGCTGGTTAGTTACTTAAGAATGTACGTAAGAGTGTTGCACCTAAATGAATTGGTTTAATTTAAATCAGAAGTACTGTTAAAGTTATAGTAGAGTCAAAAATAAAAAAAATTGATTTGTTCCAAGCCTGTTTGAGTTTATTTCTTCTGTTGAACACAAAATAATATATTTCAAGAGTTCCCACTTAGATATGCTTGGCGTATAAAGCAAGTTTGGCATGCTGTCCCGGGAGAGAACCCTGAGCTCGGAGATATTTGAGCCCAGGGCTCCCGCCCGGTCGATAAGCATATCAGGAGATCCGAGATCAGGTAGGTCTCGAAAGCTCCCCCTTTAGAAAAGGGAGGAAAAGGAGGAGATGGGGTGGAAGGGGGGATTCTTCCAAACGAAGATAGAAACAGTAAGGAGAAATTGATCCATTTATAGTAAACTAGGATCACTCTGATTGGATTATTACTGATTACAGATGAGTGGCCAGACGTGCTCAATCATATCACGTGCTCCTCTCGAAATTAGTTTATGAAACTTCACTTTAAAGAATGTTAGAAACTGGTTGCCATTAGAGTATGTTTGTTTTGTTTGCATAGCCTAAGTTACTTAAGTTAATGTAACTAAGGATTTAGCTGCAGCAAAGTATTAGGGGTAAAAGCCAGGGTTATCCAATTTGTATGAAATTTAAGTGTTAAAGAAAGCTCATCTGATATAACTCATCCTCTTTTTGATTCCTTTCAAATGCTTCCTTCAGGATCTCGGTATAGGGTCCCTTTGGCACAGACTAACAGATTTAAATTTTCATTTGTTCCTTGTTCAATTGATTTGCTAAATTTTAATGGGAAGAGGTAGCCTCTGTTTTTAGTACTAGTAATGTTGTTTAATGTTTGTCTTAAGTGTGTGGTATATGTGTTGTAAATCTATTACGCTGCAGAAGAAATTGCCCCAAAAAGGGAAAGTAAAGTTTACACTAACAGTGAAGAATGTAAGTGAATTGAAAATAAAACAATTAAGTTGTCCCAAAAAAATCTCAAGGATTGTGTTGTTTCAGCTCATGGTAATTAAGTAGTTTGAACAAGCAGCAAAAATCTTTTCCTTAGTGTAGTCAACTTACTAGCTAACTAGTCAATATATTTCAAATATACTTGTGTTCATTAGAAAATAACAAACTTATAAAGGTTTAGAATCATGAGAGGGTGAGTAAATAGTAAGTAAATTCTCTCTCTCTCTCTCTCTCTCTCTCTCTCTCACTCACTCACTCACTCACTCACTTCTAAAGGCAGTTTTGTTGTTTAAAATCTTTTGCCATTAATCTTGAACCAACTAAAATGAAATTATCCCAGACAAAATGTCTCTCAATAAAAAAATAGAGCAGATCCACTCAGGTAGATCAATGGAATAACATCAGATGGGCTTTACCTTTGGTTTTGCATTTCAATAGTAAACTGAGGGGCTGTTAACACTGCAGGACAAAAGCACAGACCCTCCACCTCCCGTGAGAGGCAAGCCGACACATTCCTCAAGCAGCAGGCGTCTAAACTTGACTGTCTTATCACTGCCTGAGTCTTATTTTCTATTAATCAAAGTATTACATATCTAAAAGTAACTGTCCTCCTGGCTGTTGCTCGGACAGCTAAGTTAAAAAGTTAAATTGAACAATAGATAAATTGCTTCTCTGATTCAAACGTGTGCTAATTTTAAACTTGGCTCATTAGAAGCGTTGCAGTTCAGAGAGAACATCTCAGTATGTTAGGTGAACAAGGTAGTTCAACAATCTTTAATCATCTTATTCAATTCAACAAGCTCACAATTTGAGTAAAACGTGCTTCCTTTGTTAACTGTGCCTGTAAATCTGCAACGTTGCATGGGTTGTGTAGCATTTTCAATTTTACTCTTGCGACCTCTTGTGGTCAACCAGGGTTAAACATCCTGAGATTTTCATATAACGGACAGTTCCATAATTTTCCAAAAATATACTGGACAGACAATAAAACATTTCTGGTGCTTGATGAGATCCAATTCATCTAATTAGATTGTAAACAAAAAGATAACAACCCCATACAGGATTAAGATAAAAGAACTGCACCTTTTTCTTAATTCTAGTCCTCCCATTTCAAACACTAAAAATGTTTCCTCTGATTTTAAGGAAGGGAAGCCCTTGTAGGATTAAGTGGAGCACAGGTTGTATTTCTGCACTTTATCAACAATAAATTTTTTCAGATCATCTGCCTCCTTCTGGAGCTCCTCCAACTCTTTCATCATTTCATCTTTTCTTTCATTAGAGACCAGAATCTTTGCTTCCAAGTCTGAAACCCACAGGCATAAAGAAACAATTCATTTTGTAAAAAGAAATAATACAATTACATCGATGCATGAAGTTGTTTTGTGATATACCTTCGATTTCCTTCATTTTATCTTCCACATATTTAGCCAGGTTTTCTGCCTCCATTGTGATGTTCTTCAGACGTTCATTCGCCTCGCCAGAGACATTCTGGTTTGTGCTATTAAGTTTTAATTTTTCAAACTGCTCTTTCAGCTCCTCGAGATCCTGCCAATGCAAAAAAGCCATCACATTTTGGAGAACTTAAAGATGTTAATTGAATGCAATGCCTTTCCATTTAAGCACAGTTACCAAATCAATTCAAATCACTTTTATTGTCACATCATCAGCAGCACGTCTGCTGTGATGAGTGAAAAGCTTAGGTGCTGGCTCCAGACAGTGCAAAATACAGACAGTGCAAAATACAACAACATACAACAGCATACTCTCAAGGAAAAAAAATAAAAAATAATAATCATATTTGATATTTACCATATTTGTACATTAAGCATATTACATTCCAATTTATTAAATGACTTCATTCATTCATTAATTTTCCTTCGGCTTAGTCCCTTATCTATCAGGGGTCGCCACAGTGGAATGAACCGCCAACTTAATCAGAATCCTTTTTACACAACGGATGCCCTCCCAGCTGCAACCCAGCACTGGGAAACACCCATACACTCTCACATTCACACGCACATACACTACGGTCAATTTAGGTTATCCAATTTACCTATAGCGCATGTGTTATGTGGGGGATACCGAAGCACCCGGAGGAAACCCACGCAAACAAGGGGAGAACATGCAAACTCCACACAAAAATGCCAACTGACCCAGCTGAGGCTCAAACCAGTGACCTTCTTGCTGTGAGGGGACAGTGCTAACCACTGAGCCACCGTGCCACACATCATAATCATTAATAAATGAACATTTATTCTGCCATACATAAACTTTTAGGACTTTTCAACCGCAATACAACATATTTTCAGTAAAATGAACATTCAGCGCCCATATTAATTAAGCTTCTCAGAGTGCGTTTTAAATGCTTAAAGGAATAGTTCACCCAAAATTGAAAATTCTGTCATTTACTCATTTACTCACGCTTTACTTCAAACCTTCATGAGTTTTTTAATTCTATTGTTAACATTGACCTCCATTGTATTTGTTTTTTCCTTCTATGGAAATCATCGCTTACAGTTTTCCAGCTTACTTAAAAATATCCTATTATGTGTTCAACAGAAGAAAGAAACCCATAAATGTTTATAACCATTTGAGGGTGAGTAAAAATATTAGTGAGTAATGGGTTTATTTTTGGGTGAATTATTAAGTGAAATGGTAACACTTTATAATAAGGTTCATTAGTTAATGCATTTACTAACATGAACTAATCACAAACAACACTTGTAGAGCATTTATTAATCATAATTGAACATTTACTAATGCATTATTAGCATCCAAGACCATGCTTGACAATGCACCGTGAGTTAACATGAACTAACAATGAATAACTGTATTTTCATTAACCAACGTTAACTAACATGAACAAATACTGTAGTAAATGTATTGTTTATTGTTTGTTCATGTTAGTAAATGCATTAATTAACATTAACTAATTAACCTTATTGTAAAGTGTGACCAGTGAAATAATATTTCTTAAATTAATTTAAGTGCTCAGAAAGCTATGAATCGCTCTCTCTTTCCCAGTTATTTAAGACAGGTTGAGAGGTCTCTGAAATGTTGCAAAGGTTCCATTCCAAAATTGTGATGGCACTGTGGAGTAAGATTCTGTCCGACTCTTCGAGACCATCCTTCATTTTTAGAGTACAAATTAAGATAGTTTAGGTAAAACTCTCTCATTTACACACTAATTCAGTACATGGCCATGCAAATTCCTCATAGAAATGCCTCATGGTCAAGCCAGGATTCAAACCAGTGACATTCCTGCTTTGAGGCAACTGTGCTAACCACACATAACCCCAAAATAACAGTTTATTTGTTTTTAATAGTTGAAAAAATATATATCCCACTCACTCCCTTTGTCAAAATCAAGGAGGCCCAGATTTAATCTATAGATAATCAGTCCATACAGATTTGTTAGATAGTTTGTACCACACTAATGAGCAAGACTCAAGTTGTCATGCAAAATGAAGAGGACGAAGGCTTTTTCTGAAAAAGAAAAGCATTTAAAGTCTCACTAAAGGCATAAAACAACTGATATTTTCCAGTGAACAATGATTATCAAACCACAAAGAAGTTTGAGTGGTTTAAAGCTTTAAAAAACGTCAAACAAATTAATTCCACAAAAAGGGCAGCATTAAAACACAGAGATGAGCAGCAAACAGGTATTTAAAGTTACACATAAGGTTGAATAAAAATGTCATAAAGTCATATAAGTATTGTATAAGTTTTGTTTACAAAATGCCTTTGTTTTTTATGGAAATATATTTTCCATATACTAAATGCAAGTCAGTTTTGGATACGTCAATGAATAGAAATGACATTAATTTTGACTCCCACTCAAATGGATACAAATTTCCCAGTGAACAAACCACACTCTTAATATTCAAACCAACACACCCGCATAATTATAAATGCATAATTTTTATTTCATTCGGCCTGCAGTGCTCAAAAGAAGAACATATTTACTGCACAAGCCGAGCCTGAAAAAACGAGCCAAATATATATATTTTTTTTTTTAAATAGAAAGAAGCTTTGCCAGTTAAATGAAAGCAAAAGGAAATGAGGCAGATATTACAATTTCCTTTAAATAGGCACAATTTTCCAGGATTTGTCTACATGCATTCTAAAATGATCAAAAAACTAAAATGAAAAAGACAACAAATCTGTAAAGATTCACGAAATCAAACAAATGCTTTCTCTGATCTTTATGAATATTTTACTGAATCCATAGTCTTGCATAATAATGTGGAACATGGTGTGTTGTGTTTATATAAAATATATGATCTTGTGCTTATCTCTTACCTTGCCAGTGTCTTTGGCACTGTTGAGCGCCGCATCGGCAGCATCTTTGGCCTCTTTCCCCTGAGCTCTGTTCATCTCTGTCTTGTTTTTCAAGGCCTCGATTTCATCCAGTAACTTTTTGGCACGAGGCGAATTCAAATGATCCTGAATATTTTTTAGTTTAGGTTCAGTCTGTTCAAAATTAATGCGGAAATATTGTTTATTGAGAGGGGGAAAGAGTAGTAATTATCAACATACTAAGATCAAAACAACACATTTATTAACGGCGAATAATGAATGAGGATTCAATTTAAAGGGATAGTTCACTCAAATATAAAATGGTGTTGGGCAACATGTCTAACATAATTTTGAATAATTACAACATAATGCTAAAACAACATCAACATGAGTAAATAAAGGCGTAATTGCACAATGAAATATTCCTTAAAGGTGCAGTAGGTGATTGTCTTCAGAAACATTTTTGTTTTGCTGGTTGAAAGTCTCTTCACATTCCAATAGAAATGATTAAAGTAAATGATCTAAATTTATTCTTATGTATTTTATATATTTATATGTATTTTTAAATTTTGGCATACAAAATGTTCATCCAATTAAAATTTACCAGGCCGACAATTCCCATAATTCTGAAAAGTAGCCCAAACTGTCTGTCAACGAATGTAGATTTGCATATCTGCACACCCTGTTCATGCAGATCCGCTTTATCCACCGGAGGGAAAGAGACAGCGGTAAAAACAAATCCTGAATCAAAACTTTTTCAAATCCTAAATCAATATTGGAGTTAATTTTGCACACTGGAGGAAGGATGACACCATGGCTGAAGTATTTCTTTTAGACAGGTAGTGTTTTGTTATTAAAGTATTTTAATCATGCAAAGCTGATGTAGATTGTGTTGTTACGAATGGGTTATATGCACAGAAGTGTTGGTCAGCCACTGAAATCTTATAGTGAAAGATTGATGTGACTATTTTCAACATAAGGATCTTTAACAGCATCAAGTGGGCCCAACAAGCCTGCTTTACTGAAGTCAAGTTGGCTTTATATTCACATTGGTTAATTTTTGAACTATGACAACCTGTGATGCGCTCCATGCTACTTTCAATATTCAGTCTGAAATAGCATGTATGGTTTAGTCCTGCACCCCGCCAGCCAAGCACCATAGTTGATTTAAAACAAAGCGCGTGAGAGAGTGAGACCAGCAATCCTTGCATGCATGAAATATTGCATATTATGACAAGTTTTGCTCACCACACAACTGAAAATGTGATAGATATAATGTTTTTCATTCAGAATTGTAGTTTTATAAAGTACTATAAAGTTTTCTAACTGGAGAATGACATTTCTAGTGGGTCTCTGTCATCTTTAACGTGCGCATGATATCAGATGGTGTGGCTTTAGACTGTGTTTTCAAAGCTATTATGCTAACGGAAAGCATTTTGGCAGACCACCTACTGCACCTTTAACCCACCTGTTTAATTATTGTAAAAAATTACCTAGGCACAATTTTAAAAGATAAAAAAAAAAAACTAAACAATGTTTTTTTTTAAATCTTGAAGATTGATGACTTTCTAAAGTTTCCCCAATGATAGAAAATATACTTAATTTTCTACTTTCATATTTTCATGAAGACTTTTTTTTTAATGTTTTGGCTCATTTAAAGAACAACGGTGGTCTCTTTTGACTGGCCACATCTAAAATAATTTTGACACCACAAAAACTAAAGGCACACATGTACACCTCCAAACTCACACACAATAACAATCTGCTGCTTTAACTTTTGTGAATACTGTCTTGCTAAAAACTTTTTATTTTAATGCAGGTACTCTTAGCATTACAAAATTTTACTTCAGTCGAAAAAACTAGTGTTGCCCTCTGGTTAAACATTGATGAAATACTTCACACTGATGAGGAAATTCAGAGAGTTTGTTATGAAAATTGCATCTTTGTGCAACTAAATCTGAGGTTTGAAATGAAATTTAGCTGCTTTATTTTAGCGGTACAGTGAAGGTGGATCATTTTTGACCCAAAGGGTGAGTGGAATATACAGAATTCCAAGAGAACAGGAGGGTTAAACATGCATGTTTTTTTATTTAGAAAAATAAACCTTTACCTCATTAACTTTGTCTCTGATAACGTCATTGTTTTGTTCAGCCTCGTCCAGATCATTGACTATCTTGTCATGAAGCTCTGCTGTATCATTCAGAGCTTTCTCTATCTCCTTCACATCGATTGATTTGGTTCTGTTCCTAGCAATAAACAACCAGATATGATTAACGATCGCTATAAGTTTCGCTTTGTAAAAACTCCAGCTTTGAGACATAGACTTGATTACTGCAGCCTCACAAGATTTCTTTGGCTCTTTCCTTCATGTTGCCAGCAATTTTGGCTTGTTTCTCCAGGTACTCGAGATCGTCGTCAAATTCTGTGATGTTTGCCAGGATTTTTTTGATGTCCTCAATCATGTCCTTGATCTCATCAGGGGACTTAGGCAGCTGAATGGATAACACAGCGTTTGCCAGTTTCTCAATGTCCTCTGGCTTCACTAGCTCATCTGTTTGGGTACAAAATTCACGTGAATTCATTTACATTTTACTGTGTGCATTTTAGTTCATAGTAGTTAACTGCAGAAAATGCTTTTCTTACGTAGAGTTTTTGTGTTGTTTCTAGTGCAGGTATCTACATATTGTTAAATCAAGAAACATTTTCTAGACAAGCAAAACATATTGTCTTGTGTTAATAAAAAAATATGCCAAAATTTTAAGTTTTTCCTCAAAACAAGCAAAAATAACCTGCCAAAGAGGTAAGTAACATCTTATGTCAAAAGAAAAAACGAGATTATTTTGCTTAGTATTTACACATGGTTCTCTTTTCAGATTTTATTTAGTGTGACATTTTTAGCTATTATTGATTTATTACTATTTTTAAATAGTTATATTTCTTACACATTAAATGTAAAAAGCCATTCTTTAATGTCATTACACATTTGTGACTCTTTATTTGAAATGTATTTAAAAGAAAATCAAACTCAAACTGAATAGAAATTGAAGGAAAAGCTCCACTGTATTGATGGCATGCACATACCTTTTTCAGTCTAAAGGAATTCATTAATATTGGGACATTCACATTGTTATTGCATTATTAAAGCGCAGCATTGGGAATATGTTCGCATGTGGGAATAAGCTATAGCTCAGGGCAGATTTTGCAAATAAATACTATAGTCACATGATCGTGAACTACTTTTATTACGGAGAGCTTTAATATTTTTATTGTTTGTATTTGAGTTGGTTGAAATTTGGTTGTATCAATTGTATTTGAACATGATTTCATGACCTTTGTAGTAATTTAAAAAGAAAGCTTTGTTTATAAACGTTTGTATTTTTTGAGACTTTATTCATGCTCTAACTGTTACCGACTCGGTCCCAGTCATTCCCCTCGCTGGCCAGCAGAGGTCACTATCCCCGGACTTTTAAGCATTACATCATCCATCTAAACTGATTGTGCACACACCTGAATTGAATCTAGTTAACGACCCACGCTTCCTATATAAGCCACACTCAAACACCAGTTCATGGCGAAGTCTTGTTTAGCCCCGGCCAGCATTACTGAGCGTTATTTCCTTTCTGATCTTCTGAGCATAACCCCGGACTGTTTCTGACTCTGAGTTGCCTTCTGCCTGCCCACGACCCTTGCTTTACACACGGACTCTGAACCACGCTGCCTGCCCTCGACCCAAGCCTGTCTAACGGATTCTGAACCACACCGCCTGCCACTGTTCTATGCCTGGTAAATCACTCTGTGTCTGTCAGCCGCCAGCCCCAATACCATTATTGATTACTATTTATGTGTGTTCGCACTTGTGCGTATTGGATGTTTGTGTTTGACTGTGACTAATAAATACTGCATAATGGATCCCTCCGTGTCAGTCTCCTCGTTACACTAACAGTGATGTCTGCATTTGTGAAGGTTTTTCACCTTCATCGTTATATAACTAATGACTGATCGTTGCATCAAAGAATGGAAAAATAAAAGCATAAGTATGGTCAATGAGTGTAAAACGATTGAGTTCTTCTTCTAGTGGGCTGCTATCTTATCAAGTGGGAATTTTCCATAACCTTTCCATTCTATTACTTTTCACATAAAAAAACAGAAGCTTCACCCTCTGCTGTTATGCTCCATAAATTGAAGATATGCGCTCTGTTTTAACGATTTAGGTCCAAATTCTAAAGCGCATGGCACAAAAGCATTAAGGACGTGCCCGAATTCACTTTTTAAGGATGGAAAAATACGCTCTGCACCCCGGCGCATGGTCTAACAAGGTTGAGCTTATTCTCTTAATGAGTTATGGGTGTGTTTTGAGCATAACGTGCATTAAACCAATCAGAGTCTAATCTCTAATTTCCTTCAAGAGTCAGTTGCGTCACGCCATGGCATATTTGCTATTTAGATGGCGGACTTTGTAAGCGGAAAAACTGAGCACTTCACAAGCGAGAAAACAGTTAAACAGAGTTTCTGCAGCGAGGATAAAGAACGAGCCTCCTTCATTCTGCCTCTTTCTTTTTCTCTTTACTTTTACTCTTTACTTTACTCCTTTACTTTCATGGTTAGGGAAACGGTGGAAACCCACTCCACTGAAGACATCCATTAGCCTAAATATTTAATTTCATTTGTTAAGCACAAAGATTTCAAACTATTTCTAAATTCAGTTCTAATTTTCAGCAAACGAATAAATGAACAATAATAAGGAAGTGTGGTCAAAAAACTGAGTTATATCCAAACACACATACTATTCTTATGCCCCATATGGTGATGCATACGTCTCCAAAACCCGACAGGTAGACAAATCTAAACTTGTTTTTATTAAAACAAATATAAATATGCATATAATAAATAATACTACTGCTAATAATAACATTATACAAATGCAAATTGTCATGAATGAACTGAAAAAGGCCTGAAGAAGGCATGTGTCACGGATTGGTCAGGCTCTCACGATCCCCACTCACGAAGATCACCATCACCTGACTTCTAATGAGCACACAGCTGCATCACATTCACGAGCACCAGATAAAAGCACAGCACTCCAGTCGCTCATTGTCCGGGCTCGTCTCGACGAAAGCGGACAACTGAGCGACCACTCAGCGTAGTCATCCTCAGCTAAAACAAACGCTTTACTTACCTGTTCTCTTTGTATTCCTCCTAGTCTTCCTGGTCCACCCGAATCGTCCTGTCTTCCAGTCCTTCCAAGTCTGTGTCATCCTCTGTCAGCTGTATCTGGTGTGTGTTGTCCATCCTCGTGTATTCCTGTTACCCAGCCACGGAGGAAAAGACCCCAACATCATTCCTGATCCTCCTGGCTATCCTTCATGTGCTCCTTGTTGTCATTTAATAAACACCCTAACGTTTCCTTACCTCTGTCTCCTGTCCGCTTCATAACAGAAGCCCGGACCCATAACGACGACAACATGAGCACCCCCGATCACTTTCAAGAGCTGGTGGACCAGTTGAAGCGGATTCTACAGCCACCAGCTCCACTTTCCAACGCACCACCAGCACCGAGCACTTCCGCCTCCACAGTTTCTTCTTCGGCCCTTCCTTCCAGTCCCATGGCCCGACCAGCGCCCTACTCAGGCGGAGCGGGGGAGTGCAATGGTTTTCTGTTACAATGTTCCCTCATATTCGAAATGCAACCTTCTCTATATCCCACAGATAAGTCAAAGATCGCCTACATCGTATCACTACTCTCTGGGCCTGCACTTAAATGGGCTGAGACGATCTGGAACCAAGCCGGGCCGGTCATGAATTCCATCACTACCTTCACGGAGTATTTCAAAGAGGTGTTTGGACGTTCTGATGGGGAAGTAGCCGCTGGAGAGCAGCTGTATCATCTAAAGCAAGGTACTCTATCTACACAGGAATATGCTCTCCGGTTTCGCACTCTAGCAGCTGCAAGTGGATGGAATGAGAGATCGTTGTTGACCACGTACCGGCTCGGCTTGGAACCCACTCTCCGAATCCAGCTGGCCACATTAGATGATACTATGGGTCTGGAGAGATTCATCCAACATTCTCTCCGATGTTCCGATCGTCTCCGTTCCTATCAACAGGACACCATCACCCCCTCGTCTGCACTCCTCCAATCGCCTGAGTCAACAGCCTCTCCAGAACCAGAACCCATGATAATAGAGTCTGGAAGACTGACATCAGCGGAACGACAGAGGAGGCTGACCCGGGGTCTGTGTCTATACTGCGGTGTCAGTGGACACACCCGTATGGAGTGTCCCCTTCGTCCCATTCGGACTTCAGTGAGTGTATTCAGTACGAATATTGAACAATGTAAACCACTTACTACCACCGTACAAATAACTACTGCCTCTATTTCTCTCCTTGTCACAGCCCTCATCGACTCCGGGTCAGCAGGGAACTTCATCTCCCAATCCCTCTGTCGTCAACTCCACCTACGTACTGAGGCGTCCTCGCATATATACCAGATACAACCGATAACCCAGTGCACTCGATCTTCGACCCGTATCCATCGACAATGCGAAGACATCCTTCTTCAAGTGGGGTTGTTACATCAAGAGAGGATTCAATTTCTGGTTCTGGAGGGTGCAAATATGGACATCATTCTAGGGCGCCCGTGGCTGGTGAAGCACGATCCCATCATCTCTTGGGGCACAGGAGAGATAAAGAAATGGGGATCTGGATGTACACCTACCTGTTTTCCAAATCTCCCTCTTCAAGGTCGGAACCCCATTTCTTTGTTTACAACATCGGTCGAGAGTCCTCCTGAGAAGCAGTCTATCCACATTCCTAAGGAGTACAGCTCCTTTCATGATGTCTTCTGCCCCAAGAGAGCTTCCCAGCTACCGCCGCATCGGCCATGGGACTGCGCGATCGACCTAGTTCCAGATGCCCAGTTGCCAAGAGGTAGGATCTACCCGCTCTCGCTTCCAGAGAATCAGGCAATGGAAGATTACATAAGGGAGGCTCTGAGTCAGGGGTACATACGTCACTCAAAATCACCAGCCGCCTCAAGCTTCTTCTTTGTGGCCAAGAAGGACGGAGGGCTGCGTCCATGCATCGACTACAGGGTCCTAAATAACGGTACAGTAAAATACCGATATCCCCTTCCTCTGGTACCAGCCGCTTTGGAACAGCTCCGAGAAGCTAAAGTCTTCACTAAATTGGACCTCCGCAGCGCGTATAATCTGATAAGAATACGTGAGGGGGACCAATGGAAGACAGCATTCGTGACCCCTACTGGCCACTATGAATATGAGGTCATGCCTTACGGTCTGGTCAACGCCCCCTCCGTATTCCAAAACTTCATTCATGAAGTCCTCCGGGAGTTTCTTCACCACTTTGTAATAGTGTACATAGATGACATCCTCATTTACTCCCGGAGTGAGGCCGAACATCGCCAACACGTTGCGGAGGTCCTACACACATTGAGAGAACATCACCTCTACCTCAAAGCGGAGAAATGCTCATTCCACCAGAAGTCGATTCATTTCTTGGGATACATCATTGACCAAACCGGTATACGTATGGATGGGAAGAAAATTGAGGCTGTTCTATCCTGGTCAGAACCCACTTCCATTAAGGAGCTCCAGAGGTTTCTTGGGTTTGCTAACTTTTATAGACGGTTTATCAAGGACTACAGCAGGATTACATCACCTCTCACTAATCTCCTCAAGGGTAAACCCAAAGGACTGGAGTGGACCAAAGAAGCAGCCGCAGCCTTCCGCCTTCTTAAGAAGGAGTTCACAAGGGCCCCACTCCTGACTCATCCTGACCCAAATCTTCCTTTCGTGGTGGAAGTGGACGCATCCACCACCGGCGTCGGGGCAGTATTATCCCAACATCATGATACACCGCCCCGACTGCATCCCTGTGCCTATTTCTCTCGGAAGTTGAGCCCGGCGGAGCAGAATTACAGCATAGGAGACAGGGAGCTTCTAGCAATCAAGCTAGCCTTGGAGGAGTGGCGTCACTGGTTGGAGGGAGCCAAACATCCGTTCCAGGTGATCACAGATCACAAAAACCTCCAATATATCAAAGAGGCCAAGAGACTATGTCCACGTCAAGCCAGATGGTCACTTTTCTTCTCACGTTTTGATTTCTCCATTTCCTATCGTCCAGGACCCAAGAATCTAAGAGCAGACGCTCTCTCTCGTTTACACGAGCATCACGATCATGAAGAACTCCCAACGAAGATTCTTCCCGAACACATCTCCATTTGTCCGATCACCTGGAACGCTCCTCCAGTCGTTGCCACTCCGGAAGCCCCTGCTCCGCCGGGATGCCCTCCTCATCGGCAGTTCATACCACCTGAACACCGGGTAGATCTGATCCACTCCTTACATACCTCGCTAGGCACTGGACATCCAGGGATCAACAATACTCTCTCGCTAGTATCCCAACGATTCTGGTGGCCAAACATGGCAAGGGATGTGAGGCAATATGTTCAGGGCTGTAAGGACTGTGCCCAATCCAAGAGCCCACGTCATCTACCCGCTGGAAAGCTCCATCCCTTGCCGATTCCGAACCGTCCCTGGTCACACCTAGGAGTGGACTTTATCACTGACCTCCCCTCGTCAGAAGGTAATACCTGTATTCTAGTCATCGTAGATAGATTCTCAAAGTTTGTCAAACTAATCCCTCTGAAAGGTCTTCCCACAGCCTTTGAAACAGCCGACAATATCTTTAATCAAGTCTTCAGGTCATTTGGTATTCCAGAAGATATTGTGTCGGACAGAGGTCCACAGTTCATCTCACGTCTATGGAAAGCCTTCTTCAAGCTCCTAGGTGTGGCCGTCAGCCTCTCTTCTGGATATCATCCCCAAACCAACGGGCAGACAGAGAGGAAGATTCAGGAGGTGGGACGGTTCCTGAGGACCTTCTGCAGTGGTCACCAGAGCTCCTGGAGCCAGTATTTGGGCTGGGCAGAATATGCCCAAAATTCACTGCGGCAACCCTCCACCGGACTCACGCCATTCCAGTGCGTCCTGGGCTTCCAACCACCGCTCTTTCCCTGGGATGGCGAACCATCTGATGTCCCCGCAGTGGATCACTGGTTCCGGGAGAGCGAGAGAGTCTGGGACGAGGCTCATCAACATCTGCAGAGGGCAGTCCGTCGAAGCAAGGTAACCGCCGATAGAAGAAGGTCTGAAGAACCCAGATACACACCCGGACAAAAGGTGTGGCTATCCACCCGGGACATACGCATGCGACTGCCCTCTCGCAAGTTAAGTCCCCGATTTGTTGGTCCCTTCACCATCGTGGAACAGGTTAACCCCGTCACCTACAAACTACAATTACCCTCTCACTACCGTATTCACCCTACATTCCACGTATCACTCCTGAAACCCTATCACGATCCTGTTCTTCCCTCCACAGAGCCTGACCACGAAGAGGAACCCCCTCCTCCACTGCTCCTAGAAGAAGGAGCCGTCTACGCAGTGAAGGAGATCTTGCGTTCCCGACGTCGTGGTGGCCAGTTGGAGTACCTGGTGGACTGGGAAGGGTACGGCCCCGAAGAAAGGACATGGGTTCCCAGAGCTGATATTCTCGATCCTAGTCTCATGGTGGAGTTTCATGAGAGCCACCCTGAGTTCCCAGCGCCTAGAGGCAGAGGGAGACCACCACGGCGTCGGAGGTGTCGGCCCTCAGGAGCGGGCCCTGGGGAGGGGGGTACTGTCACGGATTGGTCAGGCTCTCACGATCCCCACTCACGAAGATCACCATCACCTGACTTCTAATGAGCACACAGCTGCATCACATTCACGAGCACCAGATAAAAGCACAGCACTCCAGTCGCTCATTGTCCGGGCTCGTCTCGACGAAAGCGGACAACTGAGCGACCACTCAGCGTAGTCATCCTCAGCTAAAACAAACGCTTTACTTACCTGTTCTCTTTGTATTCCTCCTAGTCTTCCTGGTCCACCCGAATCGTCCTGTCTTCCAGTCCTTCCAAGTCTGTGTCATCCTCTGTCAGCTGTATCTGGTGTGTGTTGTCCATCCTCGTGTATTCCTGTTACCCAGCCACGGAGGAAAAGACCCCAACATCATTCCTGATCCTCCTGGCTATCCTTCATGTGCTCCTTGTTGTCATTTAATAAACACCCTAACGTTTCCTTACCTCTGTCTCCTGTCCGCTTCATAACAGCATGGAGGCAGTGGTTTTTATTTTTATGTAGAAAATATTAATTTTTGTAACGTTTTAATCTTTTAATTTTTTTCATATGTAAAGATATTTGTGTATTGCTGTACACCCTGTGTGCTTGTTGTAAAGAAAATTCACTTAATTTTTAGGACTTTAGGACAGCTTTCAGTTGGTCAATATCGTGGACTATATCAGTTTTTTAAAATAGCAACGCGCCTTAACACACCTCCTTACAACGTGGAGCAAAACGTGAAAATTAGCTGATCTGAAAATAGCAACTAATCGTGCCAGACACATCTTGCGCCTTATTGCGCCTGATGTATGATAGGGCCCACTGACTTTCCCCAAAATGAAAATTCTGCCATCATTTACTCACCCTTAACCACTTTTAGTTATTTTATTCTGTGTTACACAAAACAAGATATTTTGAGGAATGCTGGAAACCTGTAACCCTTGCCATCCATAGTTGAAAAAAAAATTCAATGGAAATCAAAGGTTACCAATTCACAATATTTTTCAAGATAACTTGTTTGAGTTTCTTTTTTCTGTTGAACACAAAAACGTTCTGACAAGTGAATTAAGAGCACAGAAGTTTCAGTTGTGAACTATCCCTTAATGGTCAGTTTCAGATGAAATATAAGAAACTGGATAACTACAACCTAAAACCAAAAACTGATCAGTTCTCGCAGTACCTTGCAGGTAATTCTTGACTTTCTCGATGAGTTTCTTAGTGTCAATCTTTTCCTGCTCATATTTAGTTTTTGTGCGATTAATTTTATCCATCATTCCTTCTGCTTGATCCTTGACATAATTAGTCATTTCTGAGGCATTTCTGAGCTGTAAGTAGAAATGAAACAAGAACAAATACAGAGCAAATGTTTAATCAAAATTATATAAATGTCAGTTTAGGAAGGTACAGGTATATTTTGGACATGCCTGAGCATCAGCTTCTTTGAGTTGACTGCGCAAAGCAGTGATATTCTTTTCCGTCATCTCTGCCAGTTTGGAGGCATTGAGGCTGATGGGTAAACTCCCCGTACAGGCCGGTCCTCCACACTTCCCACACAAAGCTCCACCACATTTCGCTTTCTCACATTCTGCATCGCCTGGAGCCCCACAGACCTACGGCAGACAAAGTGGCACTGCAATACTCAGATTTACATATTTTTTCAAATGGCAAAAGCCCAGTTTTACCTCCCATTCACCTCCTCATTAATGTTGGCAGCGCTCAGAGCTTTCACTTTCCTCTCCAGCTTATCCATCTCTCCTATGCGACACTTGGCGAGCTCCAGTGTGACTTTCTCTCTCGTCTTCCTGGAGGCTTCTTGGACTTTTTTAGCTGCTTCTACTTTCTTCTCGCTGTCAGTGAACTCGTCATAGAACTTTTTGATCTTGTTCAAAATATCTGTAGAGACAGCGTGTGAAGTTTTTAGTAGCCCATGATGCCTTTTAGACCCTTAACTTTATTGATACTTTGATTCTGGCACAATAAATCGTCATGTAGATAATCATTTTTACACAAACCGTTAAGAGCTTTTAAGTCTGTCACCGGAGTCTCTTTTGTCTTCTCTCTGAGATTCTTCAGCAGCTTGTTGAACTCAAGGCGGATATTGTCGATGTCAGTGTTGAGCAGCAGGGTTCGGTCAAAAATGATTATGTTTGGGTCAATGATCTCGGTTTCATTCCTGAGGAGTGAGTGGAAAATGGAGCCGAAGACAAAATGATTAGCCCTCCTGTGAAATTTTAGATTATACAATTTTATTAAATATTTCCAAAGTGATGTTTAACAGAGCGAGCACATTTTCACAGTATTTCCAATAACATTTTTTTTTCTTGGGAAAGTCTTATTTCTTTTAGTATTAGTACATAAATTATATTTAAAAGGCCTCTTAAGAATTTGTTTTTCTGATTGGCTACAAAACAAACCACTGTTGTCCAATGGCTTGCCTTCACTGCAAAATTGCTTTTCTTACTTAGATTTTTTTTGTCTTGTTTTTGGTCCAAATATATAAAGATTTTTAAACATTTGGAAACATTTTCTAGACAAGCAAAAAATACTTTCTTGTTTTAAGAAATAATATGCAAAAAATAAGTGAGTTTTTCCTTAAGAAAGCCAAAATAATCATCCAATAAAGCAAGTAAAATAATCTTGCTTTTCGTTTTGATGTAAGATTATGTTGCTTACCCCATTGGCAGTTTATTTTGCTTGTTGTAAGGAAAAACTCTCTTGATTTTTGCATATTTCTTAAAACAAGACTTGTCTAGACATTGTGTGGATGTTAGCAATATGACATCTATCAGACGTTGGTTTTTGTTTGCCATATATCTGACAAATAAGGGCGCACTCACACTATGCTATCTGAACCGTGCTCAGGCACGTTTCCCGGTTTGTTTGAGAAGTGTGAGTGCTCTGATTCGGGCTCAGGCACAGTTCAGTTGGCTGTCCCTGGCCTGGTTGGAAGAGATTTGCCAGAGCGCGGTTCACTTGGACTCGTTACATAGTAAGAATGATTAATAAATCCATATGAAACAGTCCCTTAAAAGTCCCATCTAATCTTCAGTTTCGGGCTCAGGCGCGCTTTGCATTCAAGCCCGCGCTTTGAGCCCGAAACAGAAGACGAGACGTCTATTAATCATTCTTACTGTTCAATGAACACAAACTGTCATAGTTTATTAAAGACACAAACCCCTCAATGCACGACAGCTGCACCTTCAGCAGCACAAGAACTTTATGATCATTTCTGAGTGTCAAAAGTGGCTGATAATATATGATTGCATGTCACTGCATATCAAACGACTGAAACAATATAACTAAAGCAATCTCCACTGTGCTAAGCGAGAGCGCTTCTCTTCTGTTAAACTGAACAGCGTATCATCGATGACGTAAGCATGCTCAGGCGTGAATGCAATGTTGAGTGCGGGCCGTAGGGGGAGATGGGAGGGGGGACAAGCGTGCTTCGGTACGATTCAAGGTGTGAGTATGCCCTAAATATCAGTATTTGACATCAAAATGACATTGGTTTAAAGATGTTGGCTCGACATTGGATTTTGGTACCTTTCCAACACAACCTAAAATCAACGTCATTTTACGTCGTTATTGGACGTCAAAATAACATTGTCCTTAGATGCTGGCAACCTAAAGATAAAGTCAGAATTATTAGCCCACCTAAATTATTATCCCCCATGTTTATATTTTTCCCCAATTTCTGTTTAACAGAGAGAAGATTTTTTTTCAACACATTTCTAAACATAATAGTTTTAATAACTCATTTCTAATAACTGATTTATTTTATCTTTGCCATGATGACAGTAAATAATATTTGACTGGATATTTTCCAAGACACTTCTATACAGCTTAAAGTGACATTTAAAGGCTTAACTAGGTTAATTAGGTTAACTAGGCAGGTTAGGGTAATTAGGCAAGTTATTGTATAACGATGGTTTGTTCTGTAGACAGTCGAAGAAATATAGCTTAAAGGGGCTAATAATATTGACCTTAAAATGGCTTTTAAAAATTAAAAACTGCTTTTATTCTAGCTGAAATAAAACAAATAAGACTTTCTCATGAAGAAAAAATATTATCAGACACACTGTGGTATTGTGTGTCTGCTGGGAAGAAGCATTTTCTGGACAAGAAATAATAGCCAAAATTTAAATGAGTTTTTCCTTAAAAAAATAATCTGCTTATAGGGTAAGCAAAATAATCTTATGTCAAAACGAAAATCAAGTCAGTGCCAGTGGTGTAGTGGTTAGTGCGTTGACACATGCACTCCGGTGATCACGGTGACCCGAGTTCAATTCCCACCTCGTGGTCCTATGCCAATCCTTCCCCTCTCTCTGCTCCCCATGCTTTCCTGTCAATACTCTCTAATTTCCTATCCATTAAAAGTGAAAACCCCGAAAAAATAATTATAAAAAGAAAATCAAGATAATTTTCTGTATCCAATTATTTAGCTTGTTGTTTTGAAAACTGGTTGTTTTGTTGTTTTGTTTGTATTTTTGCTTTTGCTTGTTTTTAGCTTCTTGATTTAAGAGTTTTTTAATATTTAAACAGCTAACTAGACAAAAAAATCTAAGTAAGAAAAAATTTTTTCCAGTGTTTAAATTGCACTTTAAGCTGAATACTATATTGCAAAATGACTACTAAAATAACATGTATTGCCATCATGGCGAAGACAAACAATATTAGATAGAAATTAGACATTTTTATGTTCATTTATTTTCTTTTCGGCTTAGTCCCTTTATTAATCAGGGGTCGCCACAGCAGAATGAACTGCCAACTTATCGAGCACATGTTTTACACAGCGGATGCCCTTCCAGCTGCAACCCATCACTGGGAAACACCCATACACACCCATTCACACACATACACTACTGACAATTTAGCGCATACCCAATTTACCTATAGTCTATACCTGTGGGAGAAACAGGAGCAGCCGGAGGAAACCCACACAAACACAGGCAGTGCATGCAAACTCCACACAGAAATGCCAACTGACCCTGCCGAGGCTCAAACCAGTGACCTTCTTGCTGTGAGGCGAACATGCTACCCACTGCACCACCGTGACACCCTAGTTATTATGTTTATTAGAAAAAAATACATTCATCAGATACTATGAATGATTCTTAACTCATAAACACAAACATATTAGCCATTACTACATTTTATGTTTTCTTTGCTGGTTCCACCAGTGTCGATTTGAATTTGGTGGCAAGAGCTTTAGACACTCACCTGCCACTTTACACCTGTTCAGCTGCTTGTTAATGCAAATATCTAATCAGCCAACTCAAAATTAAAAATAATATAAAATTAGCATACCTAATACGTGCCAAGAGCTCCTCCAGCTTTTTAAGCTCATCCTGAGCGCCCATGTTAGCAACATTCTGCAGCTTTTCCAGCAAGTTCTGTAGGTGTTGTAGTTCAGGTCTAGAACGAAAATCTTCAGGGCAAGGCATCATGGTTTCTATCCTCTCTGCATCTAAACTAAGATCTGAGATGATTTTCTCCCAGAGGTGGTTGCAGGCATGGCAGGGTTCGCAGGCAGGAAAGTTGTTGTTGTGACCCGGGGCACATTCATCACAGAAAGGACCCGTCACCCCTGGCTTACACAAACACTCACCGGTGTAAGTGTCACAGGCTGGATGAACGGTGCCCTCTAAGTTACAGTCACAAACTGACGGAAGAATGAAAAGTTGTGTCAGTCAAAACAACATGACTTGGAAAAGAACAAAATTTTCAGTATAATAGCTTACACATGCACTGTAAATCAGGGTTTCCAAAGTGATTCGGACCACACTCGTCACATATTCTGCCTCCATATTCTGGCTGGCATAAACACTGGCCTGTGATCTGGAAGGTCGTGAAGGGAATGCATGAAGAACAAAAGGCGCCTGATAAGAGACTTTATTGTACAACGCAAAAAAAATGCTTTTCTTACTTAGAGTTTTGTGTTGTTACTAATCTAAATATCTAAAAATTCTTAAATAAAGAAGACAATCAAATATAACGTTAAAAATAAGTGTTTTTTTTTTTAATAAGCCGAGCAATCTGCCAATGGTGTAAGTAAAAATAATGTTAAAAACTAGTTTTTGCTTTGCTTGCTTATGTCACGGTTGGTGTTAGGGAAAAAAGAGCGAGGACTCAAGTGCAGGGTAAATGGGTAGTTATTAATAGTAAAAATAAAGTAAACAGCAAAATAAACTACCCCGAGGGGAAAACATTAATAAAACAAATAAACAATCAAAACAATCTAGACTGGGCAGGCTGGCAGGGATCAGGGCTGGAGGACAGGACAAGGCAGGAAACGATGACGAACTGGCACAGGACAGCAGACATGAGGAGAATATGAGTAGAAATAATGAACAAACAGACAGGTGAACATAATAAACTAATAATGGGTTAACAAGGAGGGTGGGACTAGACAATAGATGGAAGAGCACATGGCTTGTGTTGTTTGTGTTTCATGTGCTCTTCCATCTATTGTCTAGTCCCACCCTCCTTGTTAACCCATTATTAGTTTATTATGTTCACCTGTCTGTTTGTTAATTATTTCTACTTATATTCTCCTCATGTCTGCTGTCCTGTGGTAGTTCGTCGTCTCACACAAAATGAGACTAGAACACCCAGTCAGTAAGAGAACTCATTATGTAAACATGCACCACCTGCTAAACACAACACCAACAGAGGTCTGAATGTGAGACACAAGTACACGATGAATGAAAACACTTACAGTGTACTCGCACAGGCAGCGTGCATGTTTCATCCCAGCACCAACTGAAACCAAAACCAACTAGACTGAGACACTGGGAATGAAAAGCCATGCTGCAGAAAGACGAACACGAACACCAGGACGAGAGCATGCAAATTCACTAACACGCCCAGACCTCATGCGCCTGCGAAGCGAGAACGCGCACTGCCCAAGCCCGCTCACAAATGGCACTCATTCAAAGACACACACACAATGACAGAAAAGCAGTGCTCTACCTGAGAAAACTCGAGTCGAGCACAACACACAAGACATGACAGGACTAGTGTCTGGCACTAAAACAAGAACTAACAAGACCAGAGTGGCAGAACCCTAACAGCTTTCCCCATTGGCAGATTCTTTAGCTCGTTTTAGGAAAAAACTCACTTAATCTTGACATTATTTCTGAAAACAAGACAATATTTTTACTTGTCTAGAAAATGCTGCTTGATTTTAGAACGTTTAGGTATTTGGACAAGAAACAAGACAAAAACGCTAAGTAAGAAAAGCTTTTTTCTTTCAGTGTATGAACATTTATAAGGTAATAACCTTGTCACAGATGTAGTTAAGAGCATGTTCTGGGTCACAGTTGCAAGGCTGACACCCAGAGTCTCCATCCAGGTTCCAGTACCCATCATCACATTCATTACACAGGGCTCCCTGGACACCCGGGCGACACGGGCACTGGCCAGTGTCCTGATCACAGAAACAGGGGCTTCCAGCTGGACACAGTGAGTCATCTGTGCCCCTCCGGTTACAAGAACATTCTGAGTATACAATACAAACAAGATTGTTAATACAGATAAATTACTGTAGCATGCTGGTTGTGCATGCTTCTTTGCTCTACAAACAACTGCATGCCTGATACAATTCTGGTGCAACGCCTTCATCTCAAATGCAATTAACCAACAGATAGAACAAAACCCACACTTTTTCCCCATTTTTTTACACGTTTATCACAATATGGAAAAAATGTCTCAACTTCTGTTTTCTCTTTGCTCCTTTAGTTCACTGCACACTTTTTATCTGACATTTTTCACATGTTAAAAAATAAATTTGACCTCACGTTTTGTCAACCACACTTACAGATTACCTTTGAAACTTCCAACCATGATTCAAAAATTATCATCGGGTGCACAAATTAACAGCAAGTGCTGTAAGAGGTGTTTTGACAATTCAGTACCACCATAGAAGTGAAAGCCGAATATAAAATGGTATCTGACAAATTATTTATTTCGCTTCTCAGCACAGAGCACTTTAGAACAAATAAAGTGTGCAAAATTAAGACAGTTTGGTGCGGATGGTTGAGAACCACTTCTTTGGATTCAATACCTGGTGCACTGTTGTTTGGTGTGTGTGCCCATACCTTTAACATACAGCCAGACTCTGTTCAGAATCAATTAAATTCTAATTCTGTAGTTTTTGCAAATGTTTTCGCAGGGTTTCTTTGCGTGAAGAATTTGTAGGATAACAAATACAAAAAAAGTTCAGACTCAATGTGTACATTTAATATTCTCTATCAGTTAACCTTGGTGGTTTCATTTCATTTTTCTTGAGCCATATTAAAAGCATAGTTCACTCAAAAAATTTAATTTTCTCATCATTTACTTTGGTATAAAGCTGGACTGCAGGCAACTGGCAGACAGCATGTGGGACAAAAATGGCCCAGGCTTGGCAGAGGTGGCACCGACTTTAAGGCAGCACACAAGACTTGGGCCAGATATCAAATTTATTATTTGGCCCAGATGTTAAAAATATATATGTGGGCCACGTAAGTTTGGTCTATCTTGACCCACTTTTAAAATACAATTCAATTATTTATAAAGTAAAGAAAAAATTCTACCAATCAGGTCACTTCGATAAAAAGCACACTCATAGTGCGCCTAAAGTGAAATGCACGAATTGCATTCATAACCCATTGCAGTAATAACCCATAACTGGGCCAGATATGTTGATGTGTCACACCTCAACATATCTGGCCCAGTTATGGGTTATTACCTTGGTTGAGACTTGGCCCAGATATGGTCCAAGTTTGGCCCTTGTATGGAAAGCCAGACTTAGTCCAATCATGTACCGTAATTCACTGCAGCATGTGGGCCAAGCAAAAGCTGATTGTGTGGGCCAGATTTGAGCCAGAAAAATTGCCATGTAAGTTTGGCCTGTCTTGACCCACTTTTAAAATACATTTAAATTATTTTTGAGAAAAGAAAAAATTCTACCAATCAGGTCGCTTCGAGAAAAAGCACGGCCATAAAGTGAAATGCTTCATGGGTTTTATGAATTCATTGCAGTCATGACACACCAACATATCTGGCCCAGTTCAGGCCCAGTTATGGGTTATTAACTTGGTTGAGACTTGGCCCAGATATGATCAATGTTTGGTCCTTGTATGGAAGCCAGACTTGGTCCAATCATGTACCGTAATTCACTGCGGCATGTGGGCCAAGCAAAAGCTAATTGCGTCGGCCAGATCTGGGCCAGAAAAATTTATCCACTTGAGAGAGAGTAAACAGAGGGTAAATTTTCATTATGGCATGAAGTATCCCCGTTGGATTTTTTGGTGAGAAACAAAAAAGTAAGCAATATATTTAGTCCAGCCTTGATTTTGTGTGTTTTGAGATGGAACTTCATGAATATCCAGAACAGTGCTGTGTGCTGGGCTTAGTGTGCTCACTGTATTGTGTAGATGCTATTTTTTATTTATTTTTTAATTTAGGTAAGTGCTAGTGAACAGTTTTCAAACTAAGCATAAAACAGTGCCATAAAGGTCTGCTGCAAGTAGATGGCGCTTCCAATGCCTGGACAGATGTAATGGAAAAATACAGCTCGAGCATTCTGTCATTTTTTGGGTTGCATCTTCTGCCATCACAACCTGTATTTTGTTTGTTCATACGAACCAAGACTCATTTGTTAGTAGTCTGAGCTCACTTGTTTGGTGCTCACCAGGGTTCAGGTTGCAGCATTCATACATATTCAAATTAACCACACACACATGTCAAGTGCGAACACACCTAAGATGAATGCATTCTTTACAGTAGCCTTTGAATATAACCATTAGCCAGTTTCCATGTTTGGTGCACACAAGGGTTCAGATGGCAACATTCACACAACATTATCTGCAATATTTGAGCAGTTAAATCAGCTATGCACTTACAATTACACATTATTAAGGTATATGCAGAGCTATGTTTCTTCCCATACTGATTAACTTCAAGTGAACGGTTAAAGTGACTTTTTTCCATTTTATATGGTTCCTTTTACAACATCGATATTGTAATGTAATTAAAATATAATCAGTTTAATAGACTTCAGCCTTCGTTTAGTTGCTCAAGCATAAAACGAGACAAAAAGCTGTTTACTCGCACACGCCCATCGGGATTGGCAGGCTAGCACAGAAGCTCCATTAAATATACTGGGGTAAAATAAATGCTCATATTTTAAAGACATGGCGGGGGGAAATGTAATTTAATGCAGATGCTTCTTGTACAATCTGAGACCCACTTTATATTGGATATCACTCAGCCAGTGGAGATCGCTGATTTTTAAAGAAAACAGACCATAAACGCGTCGATTTTGTAATGGCATACAGTTTACCGGAAGCGCTGGATTTGGGGTTACTGACAAATTAAAAGTCCTTCCTCATTCTTCTGCATATACCCTATTGATCTTAAAGAGCTGAAAGGGCCACACTGATGTTAAGTGGCTCTCATTTCAGTTTGAAACCTTTTAAAAGCTATACCTTTGCAGTCTTGAGCAAGTGCATTGCCGTAGTATCCCCGTTTGCAGCTCTGACAGCGTGGGCCCTCAGTGTTGTGTAAGCAGCGCAAACACTCGCCGGTTACAGGATCACATGCATCACCATCACGAGGATCGATGTTATTGTTGCAACAACACTCTTTGCATCGACCACCTGGCAACCTCAGGTCACCATAGAAACCAGGAGAGCAGGAGTCACATTGTGGGCCTGCAAGAACAAGGGTACAAATTATTAAAAACAAACTTTGTTAAAGAGCCCCGATTATGGGTTTTTGAAAATGAGCTTCCATGCAGTGTGTAACACAGCACTAAAGAATGAAAACATCCAGCTGAGGTTTAAATCTAAAAGTGCGCCGTGTTTAAAACTATTGATTCTTTAGAGAAATAGTTGACTCAGAGTCTAATAAATGAATCGTGTTGAGTTCAGATCTTTTGCTTGAACGCATTGACGTCGATACGGTACATCCCAAATGTGTAGCACCTGATCCGGTAAAACGTGAACGTGCCTTTCCCTTCAGACACTAGCAAAGCTTGAGGGATCACTGCATCTAAAACCAATGTGTGCTTCTTCCTTTACCGATTTAAATGCGTTTCTGAACTGGCGATCCTCTCCTGTTTGCCTTTGCTATGGCCACCATCAACTTTTGCCACTGTTTGGATTAATACTAAATGTGTGTCCATGTTATTACTTGGGATTAGGGTTAAGAGTAGAGGAATATGCTGGTGTTTAACTGCATTGCTTTATTCCATTCCTGCATTGGGATCTTACATACTCTGTGTGAAACTTCATAGCCATTTTCTCTCTGTCTCGCGCTGAATGCAGTCGACCAATCACAACAGACTGGGTCATTGGACCAATCAGCGTAGGATAGCTTCGTGCTAAGGAGGGGTTTGGGAACAATTAATTGCTGAACGAATCATATGGGAGTCGTTGGGATGATTAAGTAAAAACAAATGCAAATTATAAAACAATGAAAGCGTTTTTTGACCTTGCATGCATATCAGCCTATTGTTGGAGACCCCTAAAACCAAAAAATATTACCTTTTATAATGCAAAGTAGGGGCTCTTTAAACATTATTGTATCTTTAATTTCTCACTGTAAGTTACATTAAACAATTACTTGGAATCTTTGATGTTCTTGATGCAAATTTTGTGTATGATAAAGTATGATGACCTGTATGTCCTGGCAGACAGTCACAGTAAGGTGCTCCAGAGTGGGGATCCTTATTGCAGGAAAAGGCAAAGAAGCGTCCACTTCCATTCAGATCTGGACATGAGCATGGCTCACATGGCTGTCCAGAGACAGGGTCACCAACATATCCCTCTTTACACCTGGTACACACCAAAATTCTGGTGAATACTTTATATTTTGCATCATAATCTTGAAATGTGATCTCAGACTCGTCTCTTGCCTTTCACAGTGTCGTCCCGTGGAGTGTTCCCTGCAGTCCTGACAGTCTCCAGTGATTGGGTCACAAATGTCAGCCAACCTGTTGCACTGGCAACGTCTGCACAGGGGAAACCCATAGTAGCCAGTGTAACATCTATTGCACTGAAGGCCAGTTATTCCATCTCGACACGAGCACTGACCAGTTGTCTGGTCACACAGTTCCGTAGTAGAGCCAGACTGATCACAGTTACATGCTAGAAGGGTCAACGACAAATTAAAAACATGAAAACATCCTGTATATCAAGGTGAAGTTCTTTCTTTGTGTTATCAGGTCAATTGTACCACCATATATATATACATATATATATACATACATACATACATACACACACACATATATATATATATATATATATATATATATATATATATGTGTGTGTGTATATGTATAGAATGCATAGAGTGTACATGTATGGAGTGTATCGTGAGTGTGTTTGTATGGTGTGCATATGTATTGAGTGCATTATGTGTGTGTATACGTATAGACTGTGTGTGTGTGTTTATACAGACAGCTTGATATAGCCACCCCCCAAAATACAACACTGTGTATGGAAAGCATCGTCAATGCACCATGATGCACCGAAATATCGAATTGAACCGAATCGATGGCATGATAATCGTAACCGAACCGTGAGACCAGTATAGGTTCAAACCTCTAATATTTATCACCAAACATAATTAGAAATTGAAAGATAATACAATTAAATTCAAGCAAAATATTGCAAAAAAAAATTACAGCCTACAAAATTTCAAATAAATTATTATTATTATTATTTTTGCTTCTTTTGATTTTTCCTATTTTTAAAATTCGTATTTAATATTTTTATATAACATATAAATTTTGGTGTACTAGTTTTTGGACCGTTATCATAAGTTAATTTGTTAGATAAGCTCCAGATTTGGCTTTAGTACTGACTAATCTAATGTATATGCACAAACATTATATTGCATAGCTTCCTATTAAAATATGAATTTAAAGATAGATTTGTGAGGGGGTGTACTTATTTATGCTGAGCACTGTATATAATCATTAAATTAGAATATGTCATGCTAACTAAGTATTAGGGGCTTTCACACCCAGGAACTATCCACCAGGCCCAATTGCCCAAGAACTAATTTGCCTGGACCAACATCTTCATGGTTGCATTTAACAATGTCATAAGGAGCTCTGAAGTGACATAAGCATGTGAAAGTGACATGAAAAGCTGCATTCAACAAAATCAACTACATGAATGAGGACACTGTGATCAAAGCTGTGCTTTCATCGTGTGTCGTGTTTTTTGATAATGAACAGGGAACACAGAGGTATAAGATATGCAATTGAAACAGCAAAACTGAGTAAATCACTTGTAGTGCTACATATCACTGCAAACAAGGGTAACAGGTAAATTCCGCTAACATTAACTTACTGTATGTTTATGTCACGTAACACTTTAGATTTAGATTTATTCATTTAGCAGATGCTTTATCCAAAGCTTCTTACAAATGAGGATAAATAAAGCGCTTCAAATCACCAGAAAGCAGCAATATATATGGGGTGACAAGTTTAGTCCTTGTAACTGGGTGAAAGTGGATGCACCAGCATATCAAGGGGAAAGAGTGTGTTTTCTACAGGTGGTTTGTCAAGCCCACTCACCTGCTCACTCAAAAAAAGTACAATATTTTCCCAGAAATATGGATGCTTATAAGAAGGTGTCTGGTGCATATGAAGAGAAAATAAAATTGTCTCCTACAGGTGGTAAAATACTGTGCTGATATTTTTTATGGTACGCATCCAATCAGCCTACACTTAAATTAAATGGTTCCTAGAGCTAAAACCATTTCTAGTTTCTGCTGTGATAGTTCTAGGAACTGTGAAAAAGTTCCTCTGATGCAAAAAGCCCTTATACATGACCACAATATGAGAAACATAAGAAAATGTCTCACGTGAGCAGCCATTGGGTCCAAGCCCATATGTCAGGGGAGCACAAGAATCACAGCAGCGGCCAATAACGTTGGGTTTGCATTGACATTGTCCACCAAATTTACTGCAAGATGAGCCATATGCTCCGATATGATGACAGTTGCAAGCTGTTGATTTACACAGATATACATGTACTCATGGTAAAGGTGCATGATGAATTAAATGCGTATGTTTATTTCTGAGGTGTAAATTTAGATGATACTCACACACTGCGCCATTGTGAATAAAAGCTGACATAGATCCAATAAGCATCTCACATACTTCTGGAAGGGTCTGGCCTCCTGCCTGTACAGCCAGCTCAATACAACGATATTGTTGAAACTGAGATAGATATGACTGTGTGCAGAAGTTTGGGACGGACTCCACTTTGGGAATAAGTCCTAGCTGTGATTAAAAATAAAATATAGGGTAAGCAGAAGTCTTACTAATTCAAGTGTGTACTTTCAATTCCATCATTTCCAATGATCTTGCTAAAACAAAATCTGGCTGGCTTACAGAGTCAATCAGGATGTATGAGCTGCTGTGAGGGTCTTCACTGGGCTGCTTTCTAAACGTGATGTCCACATGGTATTGATTACCATCACTGAGGCATACTGGAAGATCCAGAGTGGCTGTTCTGTATAGGAGTAGTCAAATTTGGTTAGATTTAATAATATTTAATTTTATTTAACACTTATGCAAAAGTTTTCAGAAAAATGATAATTACAACCCTAATCTAGTGCAAAAGATCTAGGCAAACATTGTTTTCACAGTTTTTTGGCACCCAAAAGTTGTGGTGGGCAAAGCAAAGCTTCATGAAACACTGAAACATCGAAGCAAATGTCTCGAAGCTTCTAAACGTTTCGAAACCCATCACTACAGTGACACATAGTGGTAATTTTTTATATATTGCTCTGGGACAGCTTCAGCAAAGTTAAGCAAATTGAGGTATGGACTGATTTCAAGCGGCCACCATTTTAAACAGTGAAGAACCCGGAAGTATCGCCTGAGTCACAAAGGAATGTTGTGTACCTGGCTGTATATCTTATCAGAGAAATCGACACAAATTTATACTTTCACCACCTTCCGAGTGACTCAAATGACTCCGTTCTGAATGAATAGTGAAAATAAAAAGGTATATTGGACCTAATTTTCAGCTAAGTTAAGGGAAATGGCACTAATTCGGTAATGTTTTCTTTCCCAAACACACATTTTTGATGCCATTTATCAAACTCAAGTTAATGAGCTGATTCTTTTACTATATTAGACATGTCACAAAACTGAATTTCGGTACTGAAAATTTAAAAAAAACATCCATTCCCCGTTAACATTTAAGCACTGTTGATGGCGTTCTTAAACAGCGCTGATTTGCCATTGTGTTCACGTGCTCAACAGAAATGACTAGGATTGGCCGTGAAGGTCATCAGTTCATTGCACTTCACCGATGTTTAACGAGCACAAACACAAACGAGCGATCCGCTGATGAATCGACGGATCTTAACAGCTTTAAACGCTCCAATGTCCGTGTATCTGTGTTTGCACTCGGTGAAGAATGGTGAACTGATGACCTTCACGGCCAATCACGGTCATTTCTGTAGAGCACTAGACAATACTAAGGTAAATCAGCGGTGTTTAAGAGCGCGCTCAGCGGCGCTTAAATGTTAGCGGGAATTGGACGTACCGGGACAACACTATTATAGAGATCACAGGGGTGTGCTACAGTGGACTGTATTGTTTTATCGCTCACTGGGTTACATAGATTGAAGCTGGGAAGCGTCCCCATGGTGTTTAACTGCTCCCATGAGCTGAAGCCTAGGAGGACACTTGGGCGTATTACTCCTAAAGAGATTGTAATGTTGTTTGATGCCTAATATGCTTTTAATTGTTTAATTGTTTTAATTGTTTTTGTTAACTGAACTGAATGATATTAAAGTGATGTTTACACCATATCTGCATTTTGAAATTGTGGCAACAGCTGGAGGTTTATAGTACACAGCATGTTGCTGCAATGTTTACAGTGCTGATCCTATACTTCCGGGTTTCTTCCCAACGCAGCCTCGCTTTCGTGTTTTAAAATGGTGGCCGCGTGAAATAAGCGTATTAAACACCACATTGTAGAGTTGCAGTTTCAATTGATTTAGTGAAGCGGAGAGTGTTCCTGACTGGCATGTTGAGATAATGGGTTCGAATCCAGGGTGATGCAGCTATAGAAGTTTTTAAATGCTCTGTTCTTGTAATGTGTTTTGTTTTAACATTGGTCTGATATGGGAATGAACACTTTGTGAATAAATATGTAATGTTTTGGTCATAAAAACGTAACATTATTAAAATACATCAAGTCATAATTTCAGAGTATTTGTACACGTCGGGATTCAAGCTCGGGCCATTAGCAGCCCAGTTAATCTGTGCAGAAGCACTGTCCACTGGTTTTCCAAGCCCTGTCAATCAAACGCAGATTTGCCAGGTGTCAAAATGCTTCTGAGATGTCTGATGCTTTGAATCTCTTTAGTCACGTGACCTGGTGTTTCGAAACACTCCTGTCACATGATCTTTGTGTTTTGAATCACCTTAGTCACGTGACCTGTGTTTTGAGTCACTTTAGTCATGTGACCTGTGTGTTTCTAATCACCTTAGTCACGTGACCTGGTGTTTCGAATCACTTTAGTCACATGACCTGTCTGTTTCTAATCACCTTAGTCACGTGACCTCTGTGTTTTGGATCACTTTAGTCTTGTGACCTGGTGTTTCGAAACACTTTAGTCACATGACCTTTGTGTTTTGAATCACCTTAGTGACGTGACCTCTGTGTTTTGAATCACTTTAGTCACGTGACTTGTGTGTTTTTAATCACTTTAGTCACGTGACCTGGGTGTTTTGAATCACTTTAAACATGCGACCTTTGTGTTTTGAATCACCTTAGTCACGTGACCTTGTTGTTTTAAATCACTTTAAACATGTGACCTGTGTGTTTCTAATCATTTTAGTCATGTAACCTGGTGTTTAGAAACACTTTAGTCACATGACCTGTATTTTGAATCACCTTAGTCACGTGACCTTGGTGTTTTAAATCACTTTAAACATGTGACCTGTGTGTTTCTAATCACTTTAGTCACGTGACCTGGGTATTTTGAATCGCCTTAGTCATGTAACCTTAGTGTTTCTGATCATACTTTAGTGCAGTGTTTTGAAACACTTGTGCTTCGGGACCTCGGCACTGTGTCGAAACAACTGTTTCACGTCACCCAAAAGTGTTCTTGGAGCTTCATATTATCACATTTGAACCACTGAAGCCAGATGAACTGTTTTGAAAATATTTTTGATTGCTTTTCTAGACGTATCAGGATCAATTCTGAATATGGAGGATGAGAGAGCTCTCAAGTTTCATCGATCCGATTCGCAAAACACATTAGGTTAGCTGACCAGTCAGAGCTCATTGAAGACGGGCCTTCAAAGGAATCAGGAAATGTGATAGTTGTTTTCCTGTTAGAATAAAATAATGTATGTGAAAAAATAAAGTGATTTAACATGAATGAAGCACTAGCACACATTGTTTTGCACCCTATAACTCAACCAAGCCTTAAAAAACACTCTGCACCACCTCTTTGAACATAGTTACATAATATAGTGTATGTTAATCATACCTGCCAACATTTTATATGAAACTCAGGGAGACCAGGGAGCAGGGTTTGGTGTCGGGAGTGAGGTGTCTGAATAACACAGATGGGAACCAGGTAATTAACTGTACTATGCAACAGGCTTCAAGCGGCCGTTTTGATTGGATACTATACCAAAGTTGGCAACTCTGGGGTGTTAAAGACTGTACCAAAAAGTTGAGGACCAAGGGGGTGAAATTCCAGGACAAATGTAAGCTTCGGCAAAGGTTCAACAAGGAAGACTCTAATTCTACGTCATTCTTCATAATTATCAATTCAGTCAATAATGATCAAGCGGGTTATATAAATCAGCCGTCTAAACAATTTCCTTCATTGTTAATAGGTGACGTAGCCTAAGTTCCCTCCATCCTCCCCGCCACCACCAGGTTGGGCCCCGTTCTCAGTTGGCTCCACCCTGCCTTCATCTTCAGGCAGTATTTGCCAGGTCTTCACGAGACCTGCATCATCGACAGGGCTTGGGCCAAAGGACTACACACAAAGGACAGCAACTGAAATTGCAATGTTTTATGCTTTCTCAAGAAATGTTAAAACGTTTATCCGCCGCCTGAGTCTTTCTGGTAGAAATAACAAAATGGGAGGGTGGCGGGAGATGGGTCTGAAATACAAGAGACTCTCGGTAGAAATGGAAGTGTTGGCAGGTATGATGTTAATAGTGTCAGCAACAACATTCAACCAGAAACCTTTGACTGTGTGATGAAAAAAAGTTACAACAAAAAACTTTAAAACATTGTAGTCTAGAATGACATACAACTAAACAATGAATGAACAATGAATTTAGGTTTGTACCATTACTAAACTGGCAATCAACAAAACGTACTAAAATAGCCATTAAATACATGCAAAAATACTGTATAACCTTCTCACCTTCCAGAGGCAGGAAGAGTAAACATTTTGTTGGATGGGTCATTCGGACACCGTTCATCCCCTGATCCAAAAGATAAAATGCTCACAATAGCTGTCCAATCATCAGTGGACTGCAAAGATAATGTTGAGAAAACAAAAACGTGAAATGGACCAGAACATCTCAAACAAACATCATATTTAAATACTGAACAAAAAGACTGGCTGACCTCTGGTTCGTAGCGGACAACTACATAATAGTCAAGAGTTGCTGGAATGTTGCTGACAGTAAATCTAAGTCCAGCTCCATCCTGAACTCGCACAAAACCCAATCCAGTCCACGTGACAGACTGTTCATTGGCACGTTGACGCAGAATGATCTGAAGAGGTGAGCCTGGTTCAAAGGGGATTGTCCTCTGCACGGGAACAGCCATAGTAAGACAATCACATACTATTATACTGAACTCAACTCAATTTAAATATAAAGCACTTTCAACACCACATGGGGAACCAAAGTGCTGTACAGAAAAAGAAAACAACAATGAGAAATGGAAACAAATCCTAAAAGAGGCAAAATTTACACCTTTTTAAAAGCAATAGAAAACAAGTACGTTTTTAGCATACTCTGAAATAAAGCTAGTGTTGGAGAAGATTTTATAGCCCGATCTTTCCAGAGTCTTGAAGCTTCAACAGAGAAAGCCCTATCTCCTTTACATTTTAGGCAGGAACATGGAACAACAAGGAGCAACTTATTTGATCCGAGATATAAATACATTATATACATACACTCACCAGTCACTTTATTAGGTACACTTTACTAGTACTGTTTTGGACCTGCTTTTGTCTTCAGAACTGCCTTAATCATTTGTAGCATAGATTCAACAAGGTACTGGAAATATCCCTCAGAGATTTTGCTCCATATTGACATGATAGCATCACACAGTTGCTACAGATTTGTCAGCTGCACATCCATGATGCGAATCTCCCGTTCCGCCACATCTCAAAGGTGCTCTATTGGATTGAGTTCTGGCAATCGAGTTAAACGTTCCAGGCAATCCAATCTTCTATTATCCAATTTTGGTGAGCCTGTATGAATTGTAACTTCAGTTTCATGTTCTTAGACAGGAGTGTCCCTGGTGTAAGGTTGGACGTGTTGTGCGTTCAGAGATGCTCTTCTGCATACCTCGGTTTAAACGAGTGGTTATTTAAATTACTGTTGCCTTTATATCAGCTGGAACCAGTCTGGCCATTCTCCTCTGACCTCTGGCATCAACAAGGCATTTGTGCCCACAGAACTGCCGCTCACGGGATATTTTCTCTTTTTTAGACCATTCTCTGTAAACCCTAGAGATAGTTGTACGTGAAAATCCCAGTAGATCAGCAGTTTCTGAAATACTCAGATCAGCCCGTCTGGCACCAACAACCAAGCCACCTTCAAGGTCACTTAAATCACCTTTCTTCCCCATTCTGATGCTCAGTTTGAACTGCAGCAAATCATCACCATGTCTACATGCCTAATTGCATTGAGTTGCTGCCATGTGATTGGCTGATTAGAAATTTGCGTTAATGAACAGTTGGACAGGTGTACCTAATAAAGTGACCGGTGAGTGTAGATTATAAATACAAGTCATTAAGAGCCTTACCTGGCCTTGTCTTCGTCTTCGAGTTTGCCTTTTCTCACGCTTGACCACCACAAGTCTTCCGTTACTGATCTGAAAATCATAACCCCTCTGTCTGAAGTAGTGCTCACACATGGGCAGCGTGACATGGGGGTTGTATGGGGCTGGAGATGGTCGCACTGTTGTTTGTTCTCTATAAGGTACTGGGCTGGGTTTCGGAGCGGGTGCGCAGAGAGGAAGCTTGGTTGGTCGTTCAGGTATCAGTTCAGTGGGGTATACAACTGGAGGGGGACCTATAAAAGGAGAAATTACCGCCTGTGGGAGCAAAGAGTAGAAGATGTAGTGTGTACTTTTTTCTTATTTAATGTACCTTACATTTAAATTAAACATTAGAAATTGATGAAATGTTGTGGTTTAATACAGTGTTGGGTAAGTAACTTTTAAAAAGTAATCAATTACAAGTTACTGATTACTACTCAAAAATTGTAATCTGATTACATTACTAATTACTTCATGTAAAAGGTAATCAGATTACTAATTACTTTACTTTGAAGTTACTTTTAAAACATAAAATATACCTATAGAAATACAAATTATACAGCAGCTTTCAGTAATTTAATATTCACTGAAAAACATTACAATGGGTTGATCACAGCAGCTTGACATATTCAAAAGAGCTGAAGAGATAGTTTGCCCAAAATTTAAAATTCTCTCTTAATTTACTTGTTCCAAACCCATTTGTCTTTTTTTTCTTCGTTTTTTAACACGCAGGGCATGAAGAAATACTTGAAGAATCTCAAGGACATGGATACCTGTAACCACTGACATGGATAGTATGAAAAAGCACTGCAGTGTTCTGTGCAAAAGTCGCGATATGTGAACAGTTACATAAGCAGCTACACTTCTCTTCACATTCAGAAGATACCTTCACTCCCGATCCTGCACAAACATCCAATTTAGCCAATTTAGGCTGAGTTGGGCCGCTGTGTTTCTGGGCGCCGGTGTCCTCCTTGGTGACAAGTATTGTTTTATGGCCCGTTTCCACTGAGCCACTTTTTCGGCACCCTTTCGAATAGGTACCAAAACACGAGAAAGGGTACCAAAAGGTGGAGCTAGACGCGCAGCTGAACCCTATTGGTTTACAGAGATACGCCATTCACTCACGCAACAAGCCATAATGAAAACAAAGGAACTGGCATGTCTTAAATACACAGCCGAGAGATTAAAGCGTAATTATATATACATATAATAACGAGCCGTGGTCGACCTGGACTCAAACAAACCTTATCGTCGTCTTGATGAACAGTCACAAAGCCAAGAAGAAGAGCAGATTTTACCCTGTGCCCCGTAGTTTTTTACGAGCCAGTTTGAAGCGCGAGCGGTTTCGCTTTCTTGCTTGCGCACGCCGCGCGTCTATATTTGAAATAACAAACTTCTTGAGCTCATGATGATAACGTGCACTTGATTATTGACGTGCTTTTGAAACCCGATCCTGTCAGAAACTGACAAACACAAGAGTGACAAGAAACAAAGGAGAAGCCAGAAAAAAGGAGCACATTATTTTTCAGCAAACGTGAACAAACTGCCATGTTTAACTATTATCATCACTTTTTGGACTATTATGAACACGGATTGATGATTTTGAACCTAAATAAGGACTAAATGTCTGCTGTGTGTAGTTTTTCTGTAATTGGTTACATATTGGAGACTGTCAGGGTCCGTATGTGTTCATATATGTTATTTTTTTATTTTATATAATTGCAGTCATTGATCTGCAGTTATAATCAAATCATGTTCATAGAAAAGTTAGTAATAAACATTTATGCAGAAGTATTTATGTGTGCATCTGTTTTGTGAGAAGTGCTTCTCATATGATATGTGAGCGACCCGCAGAGTTTTACTTTGACATTTTCTCGAGCGAAAATGATGTTGACTGAAACTTTCTGTCGTACACCACGCCCACCAAACAAGTACCATTTTAGCAGTGGAAACGCAAGCCTGATAAAGGTGACCCGTACCGACCTGTACCGTTCTGTACTAGTCAGTGGAAACGAGCCATTAGAAGGCTTTCTGGTTAAATGCTTGAACAAGTTGGTCGAGTTAAAAGCAGTCGAAAGTTCTTTAGACTGGACATAGACTGCATTTCTTAACAATATTTTAGTTTATACGCTCAATGAAATCAAAGTAATGTCTGTATTTCCACTTGAAGGAGCCGCCGCTCTCGACAGCAGCTATTTCAGCTCGTTCTCCAGCAGTTTAAAAGCACATGATTATTAACTGATGCTGCAGCAGAAAACATGATTTAAAGGAAGCATTTGTTTCTTCTAAATATTATATTTGTAACGTTAGTAACGCCATTACATTGACTTTAGTAACTGTAATCAAATGACATACATGTAAAATGTCATTCGTTACATACCGCATTCCTCAAAAATTTAATTAGATTACAGTAATGCGTTACTGTGGAACACGTTCAATTAAATTTAAATGATGCTTTTTGACCCAATGGTTGGGTTTGTCCATTTTTCACTTAACATTGAGTCACAACAACTTATCATTTTTTACAGTGCAGGTACACACATCTTAGAAAGTTAAAGTTAAGGAGAGGCAGTGGATGGTGGAGGGGTGTCGCGGACGAAAGTGAAGAGGGTTAGGGAGTCGCGGAAGAAAGTGAAAGTGAACAGAGGACGGGGAGGAGGGCGATTGAAGAGGGGGATCGGTAAAATGAGGTGCCGGATCAGATTTCAGAGGTGGCGGATCTGGCTTGTTCGGGGACAAAATAAGCCCTAGTTACACCCAACTTTGTTGAAAACACACTCTAAAAAATGTTGCTGGCTTGTCATAAGCCAATTTTGAGACAAATATGGACAAACCGAACATAAAGTTAATTTTTCAATTAAATTTAAATGTTGCTTTTTGACCCAATGGTTGGGTTTGTCCATATTTGTCTCAACATTGAGTCAAATCATCTAACCATTTTTTACAGTGCAGGTACAATTACTTAGAAACTTTAAGTATTTTGATATATTGTTCAATGTAAATCTTATCTTGTCTCAAAAAATTATCTGATATTATTGACCTTGACTTACAGTCATGAACTGCTGTTGAACTGAATAAAAACCCTTATTTAATTTTATTGACATCCATGTATACATATGCAAATCAAGACTGAAGACTGATGCATCATGGCATGACATCTTAGCCAATCTTAAAAATGCAAAACTAAAATTTCCAAAATTGCAGTTGAGTAGATGCACTGTTGATGTCTTAAGGCCAATTCACACTACATTGACAGACGCCAACCAATGCAGATAACTATTCCATGTCCTGGTAAATATGGATTCAGTGTTCAATTGCTGACAACAAGTGTCAGCTAACAGACACTGTCAGGGGTAACGCATTGATCCTACAAAACCTGACAAATTGTCTGTTAAGGCAGTGACACACCTAGATGACTTCAAAGAACTAACAGTGTCAAAGGCCGTCAGTGTTGTGTTGTTTTGAAAATATCCGCATACTGAAATTCTCAGGTAAGATGGAGTTACATCACAACGACCTTCTGTCTGTGCCTTTGAATTCTTTGCTCACTTTCATCTCCTTTTTTTCCACAGCTTTTATTTTGATGCACTGCCTAATTTGCTTCACCCAATCACAGCTAGAACATTAGGAATACGCCAAAAAACAAACCTGACTGATATTAACCGATGGCTCAATGTTGGCTGATACCGAACCATCATGACCCTTCCCTTACAAACAATTACTGCCATTTTTTAAAGAATACTGCAGTTTTTAAAGGAATACTGCAGTTTTAGTTAAAGAGCCCATATTATACATGAAATAGGGTCATATTTAGGTTGTAAGGGTCTCCAACAACAGTCTAATATGCATGCAAGGTCATAAAACACTTTGATGGTCTTATAATCTGCATTTATTTTTACCTAATTATCCCAACGACTCCCATATGAATCGTTCAGCGATTCATTTGTTCCCAACCCCCTCCTCAGCGCGAAGCTAATCTGCGCTGATTGGACCGATGACAGCCTGCTGCGATTGGTCGACAGTGACAGGCTTCAGCACGAGACAGAGTGAAATGCCCAGCTGGTAATCAACTATATAAAAGTAGTCACAGTGCACACGCGCTTCAAAGTGTAAGGCTTTTTTCACACACACACACAACCCTCCTCAGAAGAACTGGGGAGATCGACGCGAGTCTCTCTCTCTCCCTCTCCCTCTCTCTCTCTCTCTCTCACACACACACAACGCTCCTCAGAAGAACTAGGGAAAGCGACGCGAGTCTCTCTCTCTCTCTCTCTCTCTCTCTCTCTCTCTCTCTCTCTCTCTCTCTCTCACACACACACACACACAACGCTCCTCAGAAAAACTAGGGAAAGCGACGCGAGTCTCTCTCTCTCTCTCTCTCACACACACACACAACGCTCCTCAGAAGAACTAGGGAAAGCGACGCGAGTCTCTCTCTCTCTCTCTCTCTCACACACACACACACACACACACACACACACACACACACACACACACACACACAACGCTCCTCAGAAGAACTAGGGAAAGTGACACGAGTCTCCTGTCTCCTAGCTTACGATCGATCGCCATAGCAACGACAAACGGCAGTGGAACGCGAGCTCACAAAAGCCTTTAACGTTAAATCCGTAAACAAAGCGGCACGCGTCGCGTTTTTAACGTGGCTTACATGCGATAAGAGAATATAAAGAGTAACCGCGTGTACTGTACCAGGTTAACAACTCATCTTTGGGTAGAGACTGTCAATATTATCCATCTGAGCACAGCGTGACTTCATTGGACCGGCGGCGTCTGTGTGTGTGTGTCTAGTGTTTTTTCTGTGTTAGTGGGCGGGGCCGCAGGTTTCAAATCTCCCTGGTTTGTGCGCGTAACTACTGGCGAGGCTTGTGTTTTGTGGCTGCGTCATCGCGAAACACCTAATGACTCGTTATCAAGGCGACTCGTTTGAAGCACTATGAGTCGACTCTTTTATAGATGAATCAATAGTTTTAAACACTGTACACTTACAGATTTAAGCCTTAGCTGGATATTTCACTTCACTTAGAGCTGTGTTACACACTACATGGAAGGGCATTTTCAAAAACCCATAATATGGGCTCTTTAACTTCTGAAAAGGGCAGTTTTTTGGACACGAAATCTGCATTAAGTAAGTATACTGCAGTATTACTGCAATACAACCAACTGCAGTACATTTACTGCAATACAACTGAAGTACTGAAGTTCTTAATTTTACTGCAGTTATACTTCTTTATACTGCTGTTGTACTACAGTTGTACTGCAGTTTTACTTCTGTTTACTGCAGTTATTTTTTGTAAGGGTTATCGTCAACTCCAATTAACCTAATTTCACCAAGTAGGACATGTTCCTGGATTAAGATCTATGCTGATCCTGGAACAACATTCCAGTCAGCCAATCTGAATTAAGAGATATGTTTACAGTTTAGGCTTACGGTTAGGTTTATGCACTTCTACATGTTTGTTATCCAACAATTATTGGGTTTAGGGGTAAGGAATAGATTTGTTCCAGGATAAACATAGATCTTAATCCAGGATCACATTGTACTTGGCAAGATCATGACGTGCTTACCGTTGATCATGATGTGTCGTACATTGTGAATGGGCATTGTTATGTAAAATTCGGTGATTGTCATGTTGTAGTGTCAAAAAAAATCACATCCGACCAGTCATGGCCTCTTACCAGAGGTGCTGCGTTCTCAGCCTCATAGATGTAGAAATCAAGAGGGGCAAGGAAATATCCAGGAGCCGGATCACTACATTTTTGGCCTACCATGTTAGGCCTGCATTTACACTGGCCATCAAGCGGGGAACATCTATGTGGATATACACATACCATCTTGTAACCAATTTATCAAATATTTGTAATGTACTGTAGATTGAAAACCATAGTAACTTACTCTGTTTTCAGCGCCCCTCCAATGTCACAGTTGCAGGGTATGCAGCCATATACTGTGTTTCCCAGACCCCAGTAACCTGGCTGGAAAAGTGGGAATCAAATATTAAAGTGTAATTCATTTATGGTTATGTGCTATGGTCTGATTGAGAGGTTTAACTCACCAGACACTGATCACACTGTGGGCCGTAAGCGAAATGCTCACACATACACCTTCCTGTTGTCGGATCGCAAGGGTTGCCCACTTGTATCGTTCCCAGGAAATTACACCTGCACACTTGATAAGTATAAATACTTTGAATTTAGGATTTTCAGAATGCATTTAACTTGTTATTCCATTTTTCAACTCCAAAAATAAATGTTTTGCACATAGAAGAATTTACAATTGGGGTTAGCTCTGCTTTTTAATAGTTATGTAGTCATAGTAGTTATAAAACCCTGTTCTGGAGCAGCATTAGCACCATGTTTGAGCTGGTAACCCTGCACTGTGGTGCCAAACATGTGCAATGGATTGATGCATCCATTATATTAACCTGCTTCAGACAATTATGAAAACAACTCATGGTGCACAAATCTCAGGATTTGAAGGGAACAGTGTCAATTGTGACAGAAAATGCAACTGTAGAACAGTCCATTCATATTAGCAGTAGCCAATATATAACATGAGCAGGGTGCACACTGTGTTCACTGACATTGACACAGCAAATGAGAACACTAACACGGTTCAGGATTGCACTGTGTGAAACATCATTGGTAATCCCCGGTTAATTATGATTACTTTGGGTTTAAAATGACCCAGGGTTACATATTTTAGCTGTGAAAAGCCCTTCTGTTGGTGAATCAACACTTACACTGGCAGCCACTAGGATCGTCCCGGCTGAATCCGTAAAACCCAAACTTGCAGCGGTCGCATTGCTCTCCTTCAACGTTCTGTTTACACACACACTGGCCAGTCACTGGATCACACAGACCACGGTCCACCGACCCATCAGAATCACAGTCACAAGCTGCACATAAAATAGGACAAAATAGAGATATGTGGGATTCCTTTTTCACAGTACATTTTCAACCTGAATGAAATTATTTGAGAGCACAACAATGAAAGACATACTGAAGAATCATTTCTAAGTATAGAATAATTTTTTTGGCACTTTTTCACCAGGTAACTCACATATACAAGCGTAAGGGTCATCCACAGAGCGCTGAGGGTCCTGGTAGTAAAACGGCCCGCAGAGCTCACACTGAGGTCCAATGCGGTTGTTCCTGCAGTCATCACACACACCACCGCTAACCCCACCAGTGGCTAGATATCGCGCTAACTCAAAGTGACACTTCTCTGAATGGCCATGACAGTTACAACCTAGAACATTAAAGAGGGATTTACACAGAGCTTTTTTATTGGTATACTAAGTGTGTTTAATGTTAGCATGAAACAGAAGTTAAAAAACTCTTCAATGTTGTGATATAATGGGCTTTCGCATCAGGTAATTACAGGAACTCATATAGAACTAAATATAACACATTTATTGTGCATTGCCATACTCCCAAAGCACTTTCCAACCATGCGAGGGGGTCTCTCCAGTGTGTGGTGATGGGTAAGGGCAGATAAAGGGAAGTTGGTCAGGATGCTGGAATTACACCCATACTCTTTACAAGAAGAGCCTTGGGATGTTTAATCAGGAGCTCTGTGCAATGTCTCATCCGAAAGTGCTCATAATGATGTTATAGTGTCCCCTTCACTATACTGGGGCTTTAGGACTTACTCAGGCCACAGGTTGAGTGCCCCCTGCTGGCCTCACCACTTCCAACAGCAGCCTAGTTTTCCCATGTGGTCTCCCATCTAGGTGCTAACCAGACTCAGCCCAGCTTAGCATCAGTGAGCAACCGGTCTTGGGTGGCAGGGTGATATGGTTGTGGTTGTAATTCAATGCTATTTAAAATTCTCTGTACATCTGGTAGTACCTAGAACAGCAAAGTCGATTAAAGGGGGTCGATACACTCAGTGCATCACTTAGCGGTATGATACATGAATGTGCTCCACGCAGGTTTTACATCTCGCTTATATACACTATGAACAGCAGCTACGCTAATTATTCTCTTTATTCTCTATTTCCACCTGGGGATACTCATCCTGAGGCCCTCAGAGACGATGCAGCGCCACTGATTCGATCCAAGACCAGCGACGAGATGATCCCAAGGTTTCCATAATCCTGGACCAGGCCGTATCCTGAGCAGCTACTGTGGTGGTCATGGAGGAGTGGACAGCATGGGACTGATTCCTGTGACGCTCCAGGGACAGACGAGTCTCGCTGACGTCCAGCTTCTCCAGCGCCTAGACAGCAGCTCTGCACAAGACGTTTGGCCATAGGAGAAATGGTCGTGCCCAACTGAACCTGGTTTCTCTCGAGGTTTTTTAAATCTTCACTTTTGCCAACTGGTGAAGTTTTTTCCTCGCCGCTGTCGCCATTGGTTTGCATAGTTCGGGATCTGTAGAGCTGCGCATCGATGGATTTGCTCTTCAGTGTTTGAACTCTCAGTAGTGATTGTTAAACCACACTGAACTGAGCTAAACTTCAGAACTTAACCTTAACTGTGAAAACTGAACTGACACTGCTTCAATTTACTATGATCTTCTACGTGAAGCTGCTTTGACACAATCTACATTGTAAAAGCACTATACAAATAAAGATGAATTGAATTTCGGGCTAGGTTTTGATTGTTTCATTAATGGTTTTGTTAGTTTTAGTTCAGTTTTTATTTTGTGAGCACATTTCTAAGTTTAATGTTTGCACAGTTTCCATTAACTCTTGTGCAAACCTCTTAGTTCTCAATATAAATGCAGCTTGAAAAGCAAAAATATCTAATGAAATCAGACAGACTTCTTTATATTAAAGATAATAAATGTAGTTAAAATGCCTAGTTACTATTAATTCTGAAGACAATTACATTTTTTGCAAATTATATATATTTTCAGTTAGTGTTTTAGTGACTGTTGTTCTTTTGATTTCGTTATACTTTTTCATCTATCAGTTTTATTTCTGTTAACTTAACAAAAATCTTTTTTTAACCTATAGTTTTAGTCTTACTTTTTGTTTAGGCCTACTAAAATAACCTTGCTAGCCACTAAGCCTGGTTTCCTGAGAACTAATTTCCGAACAGACCATTTTCCTGGTTGCATTCACACCATCACAAGAAACTCTTAAGTGATTCAAACTGTCCAAGAGTGACATCAAGTGCTGCATTCAACAGAATCAACGCCTGTGATGGAAGACAAATGATGGAGGACACTGTGACTGAAGATGTATTCTCTTTGTGTTATGTGTTTTATGATTATGGAGATGGAATGCAGATATAATACCATAATACACTATCTTAACACTGTCCTTCAATCACATGAATTCACACAATCAGCATTCACGAACGGTAGTTCCTGCTGTATTAGGCCCTGCTTTGAAGTAACAGCTAATTTAGTTTCCCCAAACAGCGTTTTCAGAAACACAGCAAAAAGGTGGTACTCCCGCAAATAATTCTAGAAGCTGCTCAAAAGTTTCACATTTGAGAAAGTCCCAATAGCACAGGTGTCAAATTGTGCTCTGCACAGTTTAGCTTTAATTCTTATCAAACACACCTGATCAAACGAATTGAGTCCTTCAGGCTTGTTTAAAACTCAAAGGTAAGTGTGTGGAAGCAGGGTTGGACCAAAACTCTGAGGCAGCGGCCCGCCTCCAGAAACTGAGTCTGACACCCCTGCCCTAGAGAATACTGCCAAAGTGAGTTATCATAGTGAAACATCTTGTTGAGTGTTACTTTTATAGTGAAGTCAAGTGTGGTAATGTGTGTTTATTTTTATTTTGCACAATATCATCTATATCATATTTATAAAAAGTCATTTGAATGACCTTTTGTGGTTAAAACGATTAATAGTCACTGCGCTACTTACTTTTGCAAACATCTGAGTCTGGTTTTCCACCTGGCCTCCAGGGGGCGTCATGGTAAAAGTCTTGACAGCGCTCACAGTTGTACCCGGCAGTGTTGTGTTGACAAACACATCTACCATGCACCTTGGAAAAAGACAGCGAGAGATGAATATCATTAAAATCATGAAAAGAAGACATACTTTAGGAATAAAAAAGTCTTTGTAATCATTTTCTTCTACACTGAAGCTTAACATGTTGTGAATATTGCTAACTGCCCTATAGAGAGAAATAAAGAAATCATAGACACAAGTGAGACACATGAGTAAATCAAACTGACGATAATATGGAAGATTTAAAAGCTTATAATAGACTCTGACTTTTCATGACTTTCATTATCTTTGCAAAGTGTTGGATATTAAGATCTCTTCTGAATATCAAAAGAAAATACATTGAATATAAGGCTATCTTGCCTCAGGAGATAATAGTGCCTGAATTAAACTGAATTTATTTGCTATGAGAAGCAGTTCAGAGTTCATTTAAAAATTGAAATTCTTTCATCATGTGCTCACCTTTCACTTGTTCCTAACCAGTTTGAGTTTATTACTTCTGTTGAACATAAAAGAAGATAGTTTGAAGAATAATGAAACCCAGTAGCCATTGATCTCCTGGCTTTTTTCCTACCATGGTCAATGTCTATGCAGGTTACCAACATTCTTCAAAATATGTTGTTGTTTTTTTAACAGAAGAAAGAAAATCAAGGTTTAGAACCACTTTGATGGTGAGGAAATAGTACAATTGGGGGTGTACAATTTCTTTTTCAGGTTGACTATCTCATTAACAGAGGTCTGGTATATAATATTTTACTTTCTTGCAGGAGTAAGCTCACCATGCCAGGCTCAGTAAATGTATCTCCACGTGTGCCGTCCACAGGAATGCACTGACTGGCGTGGCCATTGCAGAAGCAGCTCCCCCGAACCACCATCTCATAGAGGGCATAATAGTACTTATCCTGTGGGTTCCTCTTCCGTCGAGTGAGCAATGTGTCACCCAGGGTGATCAAACGTGTGAAGTTTACTCGCAGGTTCGTCAGCGTGATCAGCTCTGAGGATTATAAGAAGAACACGATGTTGCTTCTGTAGCATGATGCACAATATATCAGTCCAGTAGCTGTTTTGGGGAGGATACTAGACATTTCGAATAATGATCAATATTGGATATTAAAATTTTCAGCTCATAGCCTCTAGGGGCAATTAGTAATAGCATGAGACTACAACCCCATAAATGCATTAAAGAGATTCCACCAGACACACGTCATAAGACGTTAATATTAGGTCGCCTGCATCTAAGGACAATGTTATTTTGATGGCCAATAACGACGTGAAATGACGTTGATATTTTGTTGATTTTAGGTTGTGTTGGAAAGTGACCAAAATCTAACGTCAGGCCAACATCATAAACCAACGTCATATTGACTTCAATACTGACATACATTCATCAGGTATGGCAACCAAAATCCAACATCTGCTAGATGTCATATTGGTAACATCCAAACAACGTCAAGCTGTAACATCATCTACTTGTTAAGTGTGACGTCACGTGAAGCGGCTTCTGGGTCTAAGCGCCATATCAAACTGTATGGGTAGACTCAACCAATGGTAATAATAAACATTTACAAAGTGATGTAATACTTTATATATCAGATGGCCAGAAAGTGATGAACTTTTTTGTACGTTTTTAAAATATTGGTCACTGAGATGCAGTCCAGAGTCTGTTGTGTACATCATGATTTTATATAAAATTAATTTTAATGTGCGCTATGACTAAAAGTGGTCAAAAACGAATATTTTCTCAAATCAAATAAGTAGCGGCTTGAACCTGGAAACAGAATTTCATATGTCACTAATACGTCACGACTTAACAAGCAGATTAGATGTTAATATTTTGTTGTATTTAGGTTGCATTGGTAAATAACCAAAATGCAACGTCTGTCCAACAATGGACACCAACGTCGGCTTGATGTCGGGTTCTGACGTCAAACACGATTTTCATTTCTAAATAAAATGCAGCATCCCACTATGTTGTGGTTAGGGATGCTCAATTCGGTTAATTTTGCTAATCGACGACCGCCGCTTGTTAATCGAATACTAACCTTTAACTGGTCAGATTAATATTAAATTATTATTTAATTAATAAAAAAAATTGACATGTCTATTTTGTGTCTGACCCATTAAATATTGCATTTTAAAATACTGATTTATTTTAACATGCAAACATATTAATAACAGAACATAGCAACAGAGCATCTTCACGCACCTGCAGTGTTTCCACCAGCATAGAAAAACAGAATAAACTAAATAAAATAATACAATTAATAGGTGTGCCCTAAAAAATTCACTCAAATTACTAATTTAGATTACAAAACGAAAACACTGACTGAATCCTTTTTAAGAACCAGCCTAGGCTGTTTTTTCCAATCATATCCATCAAATAAAAATAGCAGGCTACCTCAAATATCACTAATATGATTAAATATGTTATTGCATTAATTTGCATACATGTTTTATAAGCTGTAAAATGGAAGCTATAGCCTATTTGTTGTGTTTATGACGCAGATCCAGGAGGCTATCAGCATCAGCGCTGTTTTGGCATCAACTCGTCTGTATCAAACAGCAATATTCTTCTTCCATTTTGCTTCTTTGGCAAATATGTCCGTAGGCACGTGTGGTTACACGTTACCATCCCGCAGGTTAACAAATATGTGTTGCAGTTGCACATTTAGGGGCCGATCACAGCAAACGCACTTTTCCGTTCCAAAAACTTTGACAAGAAAAAAGAAGCGTGGTGCTCTTTTTATGACACTAGGAAACGACTGAATCAGCTGGGTATTGATGCATTGTTTGTGCGCGAGTGTGGCTGTCTATGTTGTTACAATTGTAATATGTAATAATATTGTAATATTCAAGATTTGTAAAGTCATACAGCTCTGGATAACTTGAAACAGCGAGCGCTAGTCTCTCCTCCATCTTTAAATGTTCACCATAGTCATCTTGACAACACAAACACTGCTGCTCTGGGACGAGCCGTGCGCAAAACACTCGCGGGCGTTAGTTAACCATTTAAAAGATGCCCCTCTCAACGCAAAAAGAGAGTTCACTGGGTTCGGCCCCTTATGCAGCCAAACTTTAAAAATATATAAAATAATATGGTAACACTTTATTTTGATGGTCCATTTGAGTATTAGTAGACTGTCTGCTAAACATCTATTGATACTGCTCCTTCAACAGACATTTAACTGACTATAAGACACTTTGCAAGTACATGTCAACTTACACTAACCCTAACCCCAACCTAACAGTCTACTTATAATCTAATGAGAATTAGTTGGAATTTAGATGCAATGTAACTTAAATTTAACAAACAGACCATCAAAATAAAGTGTGACCAATAATATTTTTAATTGTTTAAATGATACCATTAATCGGTTAAAAACGCACCCTTTCGGTTAACTGTTAATCGATTATTTTGAGCAACCCTAGTTGGGGTACAACGTCAATCTGACGTCATGTTGACATCCTGTGCCTGCTTTATAGATCAGTCAACTGACAAATCAGTCATCATTTACTCATCCTCCATTTGTTACAAACCTTTGAGTTTCTTTCTTTAGTTAAACACAAAAAGCAGATATTTAGAAATAGGTTGAAAATGATAACATACATATTTTAGGAAAAAAAAACTGATGTTGGCTAAAGTTTAGGGCTAACAGTTTCTCACATTCCTCAAAAAGTCTTCTTTATTGTTAAAGTTAGAAAAGATAAAAAGAAACTTAAAAAGGTTTGGAAAAAAGTGGAAGATGCATAAATGTCGATCGAGTATTACATTTTCGTGTGAACTATCCCTTTAAGCCCAGCCAAGAACCAGAGGACCAAACTAAGAGCATGTTCACACAACAATGTACTAAATATTGAATAGTTTTTCAGTAGCATTTTGAAAAGAAAACATGTATAGATGACAACACTGTCATTGTATTTGCATGCCTGCACTGCAAAAAAAAAAAAACATTTCTTACTTATATTTTGTCTTGTTTCTAGTCCAAATATCTAAAAATTCTTATATCAAGAAGCTTTTTCTCGACAAGCAAAACATAATGCCTTGTTTTCAGAAACAATATACCAATAGTAAGTGAGTTTTTCCTTAAATCAAGCAAAATAATTTGCCAATGGGGTAAGCAAAATAATCTTGTTTTCCCTTTTGACGTAAGATTATTTTTCTTACCCCATTGGCAGATTATTTTGCTTGATTTAAGGAAAAACTCACTTAATTTTGGCATATTATTTCTTAAAACAAGAATATATATTTAGCTTGTCTATAAAATTCTTCTTTAAGGAATTTTTAGATATTTGGACTAGAAACAAGACAAAAAATCTAAGTAAGAAAAGCATTTTTTGCAGTGTGTCCAAAAGCACATTCACATAAACACATAAAAATGCCGTTTTTCTGTGTGCTTTAAACGCCTCTCGTTATAACATGTTTGAACACTGTAAATTTTCTTCACAGTGACTTTTTCTAGCTCACTGTGAGCTCATCTTTTAGATATCAAGGTCTTTTGCTTATTGGACATGCCTTTAGGCTTGACATCTTAATCACTGTGCTATTTCTAAAACAAACAAAAAAACCCTAAGGGAGACATGAACCTTGAATAGTGGAGTCGTATGGATCATGGATGTCAAAACTGGGATCTAATGCTTTTAACACCACCTGAATGAAAAGTAGAGAAAGGATAAAGCTGAATTGAATGTAAACAAGTAACTAAAGAAGCTGGATTATTTTAGCATTTTTTGTGAATGTACCTCTCCATCGGTGGATGGTTCTGCACCGGAGTAGCGACTGTCACAGACTAGGTCATTAATACTGTGAGCTGGTCCTTCAGAGATGCCAGGGAATGAGTTGGCGCAGTCCTCTGCGAAATACCGAAAAACCTTCCAGGTTCTCCCAAAGTCCTTTGACCTCTCGACAAACATGGAAGCAGGCCGGAAACTCTGTTTGAGAGCATTTGTTATCAACCACCTGCATCAATCCTATGTGAAACACCAAGTAATTAAAATTTGAATGAGATTTGTCAGATAGGAAGCGCTGAATGTACCTTGAAAGTCAGTATTAGATGACTAAACTGAAACATTGCTTCCAGATCCAGCTGAATGCTCACTTCATGCACACCTGTGATTTTTAAAAGGAAGTTTAAATTAAGGATACGGACATAATTTAACAACAAAGGAGACCTCAAGCTCATGCAGAGATGTTAGTTTGAGAAACGCACCGTTCTCGGACTGCCACCACTTCATCTTGCGTTCGGGCTGGAAGGTGGTGATGATGTTCTCTATGCGGTGACTGCTGGGATTGTGGTGGTCATTGTAGGGGCTCCTGGAGTCACAGGTGAAGCATTTGCGCTCATTCTGAATTGTGAAATAAAGAGCAGTAGTGTTTAACAATTGGTAATATGTAAGACATCCAGTTCGATTTTTTTGTAGTCTATGGCAGGCCACCTTCACATGTAATTTATAAGACATACCAACACAATCTCATGGCAATTCATAAGTTTTTGATTTAGTGGCTAATTCATTTGAATTTGCACGATCTCAGTCATACAATTTGACAATTGAGTTTAGGGGTGAGGTTGGGTGCCACGCCTCCTTTTTAAAATCGTAAGATTTTGTACGACTGAACTCGAATTTCGAATGCGAATTTGTACGAATTAGCCACTGAACTGACAAAACATAAAATAGTTACGTTTCCTTGTGAGATCAGGCTGGACATACTGGTAATTTTTTTCCTGCTACTACTCCAGTGCTTATTTTTTTAGTTACTAGTATTAGTATTTATTCATCACCTACCAGTGCTTATTCTTTGGTTTTGGTATTGTTTGCCATTGTACGGAGAACTATCATTAGAAGATCAAGTATTACATTTTTACTCATATATATTTCAACTGCGACTAGTACATTTCTTGAAGCCTCAGTGCCCACAGAAGGAGGGGGCCCTTGATTGGCTGTCATTTCTTTTGCACCATGACACCAGTAAACACTTTGCTTTTGCATGCTGTTACATGCCTGGGGGTACGATCAATATGATCATTTATTTTACCCCTGTATATTAAATAGAGCTTCTGTGCTAGCCTGCCGCTCCTGACAAGCACATGTCGAGTAAATGGCGTGTTTGTCTCGTTTGACGCTTGAGCAACTAAACGAATGCCAAAGTCTATTTAACTGATTGTATTGTAATTACATTACAACATCGATGCTGTAAAAGGAATCGTATAAAATGGAAAAAAGTCACAATAACCGCTCACCGGAAGTTTATCAGTATGGGAACAAACACTAGCTCTGCATATACCCTATTGTGTTCGGTTCGCTGGTGTTCAAAATGCCGCTACACAAGAGCTAGGGGTGTCTTTAGCACAATCAGAATTTTAAGTTGCTTTGGTTTAGCCCCCAATAGAGTGGCCAGATGTCCCTCTTATTTTCAGGACAGTTTCATATCCTCCTGAGGCCCAAAGAATTTTTTTTTTCTTTTTTTTTTTGTGGACATTTAAAAAAGGATGATATTTTGAAACACAAACAAGTTAACAGCTTTGAAAGCTAAATTTATTTTACCTGACACTATAATGAACAAATAAATATTTAATAATAATAGTAAAAAAAAACATTTAAAAAGCTAAATTTTACATGCCTCTCTCCTTCCCATAAAACGTGCTTGTTTGTATGCCGGCCATTTTGGATGCAGTGTAAGAAGTGGTTCCTAGAATGCCAACCAATCAAATGACAGATCACTAGAAAGCCCAGGATGTCCTCTGCACAGTACAACAGGACTTGACAGAGTAGCTCAAAAAATTCAAAGAAAATTCATGAAAACACAATGTCCATTATAGAGGACACAAGTCAATAAGCGGGATCTCAGGAGGATATATCTGTTATATACATGAAAACTCCCTGATCAAAGGTAGACTAACCAAGGGAGTCATAGAAAGAAAAGCTACCATTCAAGAGTGTTCATTATTGATTGAGAACAAATCAAATAGCCTACACAGTTGTCAGTCATATGGACTGTCTTAATTAAATAGTCAGTAATGGCTCAAGTTTAACTAAACCAATTAAAAAGCCAATGTTTTTATGAATTTTTTTTTGCCCCTTTTGATAAAAATAACAGTAAAAGCCAAATGCATAATGAAATATTGGTGCTTGCTATTTTATCAGACAACATATCTGATCTGACAGCAGAAAACGAATGATGCTAGCTTGCCATAGTTGAGTCACAAGACCAAAATGTTTGGGAAAATAGAAGCATAGATATCATTAGGGATTAATGCTTTCTAAAGCAAAGAAAGCAAATGGGAAATTAACCATAGAGAGATTTGTCAGCAGAACTGATTCATGTAAAGTATGTGACTGAGAGAGTGACTTTAATGACTGAACCCGACAACTTCATGACCTCGATGAAGTGAATAATGGCTGATGGCTCGATTTTCAACTAATAACAACTTACATTCAGCCAATGAATGATTTTGATGCTGAGCATAAAGTCTTATAGACTATTTTTATAGGGTTTCTTTGGAGCTTGCCAGATGCTCCTTATTCACTTTCGCTATTCTGAAAAGACCCACCAGGACGTTCATCAAAAAGCCGTCACCTTTTATGTTCCATAGAAGAAAGTAACTTGGAACAACACAAGAAAATGAACAAATAAAGAGAATTTTCCAGAGTGAGTTTTGCTTTTAAAATCTTCATTCATCAGGGAGACGCAGAAGCTCCTGCAGTTATGTATTATTCTGTGTAATTAGTCTCTCCTGGAAAAAATTCATAAGCATTTCGTGAAGCAAGGCAGAATATAGAGACAATGAAGTGAAATATATTCTAGTTGCGGGCATGCATGAACAAGAGCTGTCCATCGCATCACTAAACTCATCTTAACACCTAAGAAACCGTCCGAAATGCAATTGCAGCTTCCTTTTATTTATACAGTCTGTTATTGGAAACGCCACTGTGGTGGGCTCTTCAGGCTTTTACCTTTTGTTTTTATTTTTTATTTTACAGCATGTCCACTGTAGTGGACCACAGGACCATTTTAGTTCGAAATGACCGCCACTCAGACAATAATACTTTACAGGATATCACTATAAAGGGATATTAATCCAATATTAATGTGACAAAAACTAAACAAAAACTATTTTTTTCCTTTTGTATTGAAATTCCTGAAACAGTTTAGTCTGAAAGAGAGCCGAACTCAAAAAAAATAATAAATAAAAAAAGAAGTGATGTTAATCCAAAACAAATTTAACATTAAAACAATGTAAAACTGATTGTCATTCTTTGTAATTCTCTCTAATTCTTTGCTTGTCAGACTCTAAGTCAGAGTCTCCCTCAACTATTTTATAAAGAATCCTCTCTGCTTCAGTTCTGCCCCCTACAACATGCAGTCATTAACGCAACCCGGGCTCATTCGGGCTCATTCTGAAAACGTAGTCCCGTGGACGTTTCTGGAGACCGCGAAATACATAGCCGGGGGTACGTATGGCTGCATTTCATTTTTTTAAGCGAACGCTGCGGGGCGGTGTGATGCATTTCCTTTTGGCGCTTGCTGGCCGTCCGCTCGCCTCTGGCTTTCAACCAGTTTGTCCAGTTAGCTCTTCGTGTACGTCGGCAGACTTGAGGCGCAAAGAGGGGCTGACCACGACAACGACGACCGGGTTCGAGTCCGGGGAAGAGCGGTTCCAGAAGTCAGGTAAGAAACTAAAAACAAAAATCCAAAAAATAAAGCGAACAAGTTCACAGGGTGAGAATGTGGTCAAAATCCGAAAATGTGGTAAAAATCAGACGAGGGCTTTTTCTTTTTCTGGATGGCTTTTGAGAATCGTCGTTGGTTGGGTTTAGGGAAGGAGGAGGTCAGCCGATTGGCTGATCGCACAGTCAATCATTCTGTCAACCAGGCAGACAGGCGGAAGGTCGTTCGACTGCAGCCTCTGGTGGGTTTACGCGAGAATGGCGCGGGTGCTAAAGGCACTCGTGAGAGACGTTTGAGACGTGGAAAATGCTCACACAGCGGCCTCTCGCGGATTCACAAAAACAAAAACTGCAAAAATACGTGCCTCCCGGGACGTATTTCGCGGTCTCTAGAAACGTCCACGGGACTACGTTCTCAGAATGAGCCTGGGTTGCATTAATTACATTAGGATGGTTAGAAACAAGTTAACAGCTTTGAAAGCTCAATTTATTGTTCCTGACACTTTAATGAACAAATATATGTAATAATAAGAGTAAAAAACCTTTAAAAAGCTAAATTTGACATACCTCTCTCCTTCCCATAAAATGTGCTTGTTTGTATGCCGGTCATTTTGGATGGCTCATATTAACACCTAAGAAATCTTAAAACTCATCTTAACACCTAAAAAAACATTCGAAATGCATTTGCAGCTTCCTTTTATTTATACAGTCTGTTATTGGAAACGCCACTGTGGTGGGCTCTTCAGGCCTTGAAAAGTGCTCTAAATATACAAAATAAGTGCTATGCGACACACCCACATACCAGCTTTATCACCTGTATAGACAGGGCCGGGGGTTTGGGGCGGGAGGAAAGGGGAATATGGAAACAGGCATAAATTAGTCTTGTGGGAGAGAAGAGGTAATGACCTATACAACAGCTCAGGAAGGCACATCACAACTTGTCTGTAGTATGTATTACCCAAAGGGTTGGCCAGAGTGCTGTCAATCCACGGTGAAAAGGAAAGAAAATTATCTTTTCTGTGGGCGCTGAAAAGGGACCGTCTTAGGATGGAACTGTATTCTTGGTAGCTAGGATTGGGAAGATGTTATGCAAATACGTCTAAGAAAACGAACTTCACTGTACTTGCATTCCTGAGGGAAATGTGTTTGCCTGAGAGTTGAAGGACTTCAGAATTTATATCCTTGAAGTATATGAGCTGTATAGTGCCAAAACCTAAGGAAGGCTTCCACAGCAAACCCAATGAGCTATGTTCTGGAAGAAACTCTTTGAATTTACTTTCATTTCTGGTTTAATACTCTGAAGACATACATTTTTTACAGCGCATGCCCCTCACTGACATCTGGACTCCTTGAAGTGTTGTGATTTTTGACAACTGACCTCCAAATATCCCAGGATGCAATAATTTTGTGGTCTGTGGAGACCACAGGTTGAAGAAGCTGTGAGTTGAGCAGCACGGCCCACCATGAGGTCACCGAGGTTAGGATAACATGAATTCCCCACACATTCGTCCTGGAGGCGAACTGGAGCTGCAATCACTACAAACAACAAGCGTTCAGTGAGATCAAGTATTAATGTTAAAACTCAATTAATAAAGTTGATGACTCATGCCGTACTATAAACTTGCATCCAATCAAACACTTTCACGAATGAGAATGCCCCTCCCTCTAAATTAGCCAGCAGTAAATCATGATTTATGGCTATGATGTAACTAAAGCCTGTTGGCTATGTAAAAAAAAACAGAGTCGGCATGCCTTCCTGTGTTTTGTCAAAAAATGTGTCATCACAGGAAAGAAATCTGCACAGTCAGTGTCTGTTCTCTCTGTTGACCTCTCTTTGCACCTTAAAGGGCTAGTTCACTCAATAATATAAATGTACTCACTATTTACTCTCCCTCAAGTCGCTCCAAAGCTTTGTGTTTCTTTAATCTGTTGAGCACTATGGGCTCTATTTTAACGATCTAGGCGCAAAGTCTAAAGCGCAAGGCGCAAAAGCATTAAGGGCGTAACCGAATCCACTTTTGCTATTTTAAGGATGGAAAAATACAATCTGGGTCACGGCGCAATGGTCTAACAGGGTTGTGCTTATTCTCTTAATGAGTTATGGGTGTGTTTTGAGAATAAACCAATCAGAGTCTCATCTCTTATTCCTTTTAAGAGTCAGTTGCGTCACGCCATGGCGCATTTGCTATTCACATGGTGGACTTTGAAAGTGGAAAAACTAAACACTTCACTAGCGAGAAAACAGTTATACAGACTATCTGCAGCGCGAGGATAAAGAACGAGCCTCCTCCATTCGGTCTTTACTTTCTCTTTCTCTTTTTTCTTTCACGGAGAAGGAAACAGTGTTGTACACTCCACTGAAGACATCCATAAGCCTACATGATTAATTTCGTTTGTTAAGCGCAAAGATTTGTTTCAAAACTATTTCTAAATTCAGTTCTAATTTCCAGCAAACGAATAAATGAACAATAATAACGAAGTGTGGTCAAAAAACTGAGTTATATCCAAAGACACATGGGCGTCATGATGGCCCAGTGGGTAGCACGATCGCCTCACAGCAGGAAGATCGCTGGTTCTAGCATTGGCTGGGTCAGTTATCTTTTCAATGTGGAGTTTGCATGTTCTCCCCGTGTTCAAATGGGTTTCCTCCGGGTTTCCCCCACAGTTCAAAGACATACGCTATAGGTGAACTGAATAAGCTAAATCGTAGTGTATGTGTGTGAATGCAAGAGTGTGTGGGTGTTTCCCAGTGTTGGGTTGCGGCTGGACGGGCATCTGCTGCGTAAAACATGCTGGATAAGTTGGTGGTTCATTCCGCTGTAGTGACCCCTGATTGATAAAAGGACGAAAAGCCATACCAGCAAAAAGAAAAACCAGCAAACAATACCAGCCGAAAAGAAAATGAATGAATAAATGAATGAATCCAAACACATGTCCTATGCCCCATATGATCCAAAACAGGTGGACAAATATAAGCTTGTTTTTATTAAAACTAAAATAAAAAAATACATAATAAATACTAATAATAATAATAATAACATTATACAAAAGCATATTGTCATGAATAAACAAAAAAAAAAAACACCTGAGGTGAAGAAGGCATGAAGGCAGTGGTTTTATATTTAGGTAGAAAGTAATAATTGTTGTAATATTTTATTCCTTTAATTCTTTTTATTCTACTTTTTCATTTGTAAAGATATTTGCGTATTGTTTTACATCCTGTGTATTTTAAGCAATGTGTAAGCGAGTTGCACAACTATAACGTGCTCTGCGCTGGACTTTAGACCTGCTTTCAGCTGGTCTATTGCAAAAGTCTATTTTAGTTCCTCAAAATAGCAAAGGGCCAGCAATACACCTTAACCTCTTAAGGCACAAGGTGTTTTTTTACGTGCATTTTTTTTATTTCTCTTTGCTATTTGGGCTTATTGGAACCTAATTAGAATAAAAACCTAAGTATCATCTTTTGATATGATGTACTTTTAGAGAAAAATGATGTCCATATATGTGGTCCGAATTTACATAAAACACTTTTTCCCGAATTTATTTTATTTATAAATAACATAGAACGTTTTTTTGGAACTTGCTTTAACTACCAGAGAGTAAAAACTATTTTTTCCCCATTTTGGACAGTTAAAAATAGGGTTTGGGACATTTCATATGCTACAAAAGAGTTGCAGGATGACACCGTATGTCTGTAACAAAATATAAAAAATTCTAAGTTTTTAAATAGCCATTTAAGAGCTAAAATGTGCTGTCCACGTATGTGGCCACTAAGCCCTAGGAGGTTAGCACAGCTTTTCTATAGACCAGCACACCCATGAGTCCACAAAGGGGTGCAAATGGATTTGCTATTTAAACAACGTGGCGGAAAACGGGAAAATTACGGTTGCGTAGGTCTGAAAAAAGCAACACGTCGCAGCAAACATGTCTTGCGCCTTATTGCGCCGGGAATATGATAGGGCCCTATATTTTAAAGAAAACTGAAAAACTGCAACTGTTTCCATAGTAGGAAAAACAAATATCATGGAAGTCAATGGTTACAGGTTTCTAACATCCTTTAAAATATCTTCTTTTGTGTTTAATAGAAAAAAAGACACCCATAAAGGTTTGAAGCAAATAGAGGGAGAGTAAATAAAGACTTTTCATATTTTCTGAGTGAACTAACCCTTTATAAATGACAAAATAAACTGAGTATCTTTTTAAAGAAAAACTCTAGCTTGAATATTTAAAGAAACATTTTCCTTAAAGCTTTGAGAATTATTTGCAAGAATGTGATCATTAACATAAAGCGGTGGAAGCAAGATGATTGAATTTACTGATGTAGTCCCATTTAGAAACGCTTTTTAGAAACCACCTTTTTAAGACAAGTAAAAGCTTTTAAGAAATACCACAAGGGGGTATTACTGATGTGTTTTTTATGTCTCAGGACAAGTAAATATCTTGAGCTTGATGGACCATGTTATGTGAAGAGTGCTGAAGTGCTAAGTGTTGAGATAGATAAGTGCTAAAATGTTAGCTAACTGAGGATGTTTACATGCACACCAAAATACCCTGGTAACTCATAAAATTCAGCTTCTTGAAATAACCCATTTGCTGTTTAAATGCAAACCAATATCCAGGGCCAGACAGAATCTCCTGATGATTTGTTTGCTATTTCTGCACAGAATTTTGGAATAAGTTTGAGAATATGACAACTAAAAGCTTAACACATTAAATAAAAAATAATCACTTTTTAATTTTAGCTTTACAATGCAAATCCAATTAGATCCATTTGTTTGGTAAACGGGCAGCACGGTGGCTCAGTGGGTCACTGTCGCCTCACAGCAAGAAGGTCGCTGGTTCAAGTTCTGGCTGGGCCAGTTGGCATTTCTGTGTGGAGTTTGCATGTTCACCCTGTGTTCATGTGGGTTTCCTCCGGGTGCTCCGGTTTCCACCAGAGGTCCAAAGACATGCGCAACAGGTGAATTGGGTAGGCTAAATTGGCCACAGTGTATGTGTGTAGATGAGTGTGTATGGATGTTTTCCAGTGATGAGTTGCAGCAGGAAGGGTTGGTGGTTCATTTCGTTGTGGCGACCCCAGATTAATAAAGGGACTATGCCAAAAAAAATGAATGAACGAATGAATGAATGATGAAACTGGCCATTGTGTATAAGTGTGTGTGTGAGAGTGTACGGATGTTTCCCACTACTGGGTTGCAGGTGGGAGGGCATCCACTGCATAAAACATATGTTGGAATAGTTGGTGGTTCATTCCACTGTGGCAACCTCAGATAAATCAGAGACTAAGCCGAAGGAAAATAAATGAATGAATGTTTGGTAAACAAAGCCTTTCATATAATATATGTACTAAAAGGCAGAAAATATTACTTTACTATTGTATTGTAAATCAATTATATAAACATTTGCATAGTATTAAAAAATATTACTGAAATTAATATAAAAACTGAATAAATTTATATTTTCAAAAAACTAGTGTTCAACTGTTCATTAGTAGTTATAAAGTATGATCTTATTCTGCATCCCTATTCTTACCCAAAACCTAAACCCAACTTCTACCTTCTAACTATTAATAAACAGCTAATTAGTTTGCCCACACGGAATCTGCGTGTGCAGAATTCTGCATAAATCCACAGATTTTTTGCCCATCGTTGAGTCTATTTATTTACTTCTGTAAATGTGTGTAAATTTATTTTTATTCAGGCTTTAAATTAATTTCAGTATTATTACTGACGGCGACGCAGTGGCGCAGTAGGTAGTGCTGTCGCCCCACAGCAAGAAGGTCGCTGGTTCGAGCCTCGGCTGGGTCAGCTGGCATTTCTGTTTGGAGTTTGCATGTTCTCCCTGCGTTCGCGTGGGTTTCCTCTGGGTGTTCCGGTTTCCCCCACAGTCCAAAGACATGCGGTACAGGTGAATTGGGTAGGCTAAATTATATGTGAATGAGTGTGTATGGATGTTTCCAAGAGATGGATTGCAGCTGGAAGGGCATCGACTGCGTGAAAAACATTTAGTGGATAAGTTGGCAGTTTATTCTGCTGTGGCGACCACGAATAATAAAGGGACTAAGCCGAAAAGAAAATGAATGAATGAATAAATGAAAATGTTCATGTAATTTATTTACAATACAGTTTGTAAATTAGTATTTTCTGTCTTTTAGTAGATATATTATATGAGAAAGTTTTGTTTACCAAACATTCAATAAAAGTTAAAAAGGTATTATTTTTTATTACGTATATTACATACAGTTGAACTCAGAATTATTAGCCCCCTTTGAATTTTTGTCTTCTTTAAATAAACCCCAAATGATGTTGAACAGACAAGGAAATTTTCACAGTATGTCTGATAATATTTTTTCTTTTGGAGAAAGTCTTATTTGTTTTATTTCGGCTAGAATAAAAGCAGATTTTAATTTTTTTATGGTCAATATTATTAGCCGCTTTAAGCTATATTTTTTTTCGATTGTCTACAGAACAAACCATCGTTATACAGTAACTTGCCTAATTAACCTAACCTGCCTAGTTACCCTAATTAACCTATTTAAGCCTTTAAATGTCACTTTAAGCTGTATAGAAGTGTCTTGAAAAATATCTAGTCAAATATTATTTACTGTCATCATGGCAAAGATAAAATAAATCAGTTATTAGAAATGAGTTATTAAAACTATTATGATTAGAAATGTGTTGAAAAAAATCTTCTCTTCGTTAAACAGAAATTGGGGAAAAAATAAACAGGGGGCTAATAATTCTGACTTCAACTGTACATAGGTTTTTAGTTATGATACTCCCAAAATAATTTTGCACAAACCCGCAGATTTTCTACAAAATTCTCAGCAGAAATAGTGAAAAATGTCAGCAGATTCTGTCTGTCCCTACTTTTAGTAATTTATTAAGCTAGTAATGTTAGTTAATGGTTTGTTAATAACGTGAATTGTAACCTAAACTAAAGTGTTACCCAAAAAACATTTCCATAAGTAGGAAAAGCAGTGTATATTTCCAGGATAAATAGCAGGACACTTCAAAGCCAAAATTCTGCATGTAAAACCAAAACAAGCATGGACAATTTCTTCAAGTGACAGAGATTTGTTCAAACTGGCTCTGCTATGAAAACTAAAGAAATGGAAAAAATATGCAAGGACAGAAAACTTGCGCTTGTCAAAGTGTTCAAGTGTCAACAAGTGGGTGAAAAAAAAATACAATCCAAGGGTGGCAAGTGATCACACGTTTCCCCTGATTGGGCTGATGGGTAATTTGACTGTCAGCTTCCAGCAAAGTGAAAGACATGAGCGAACTTACAGAGCAGCAGAAGCACAGATGACTCTAGACGGAGCAGCATAACTGGACCTGCAGGACAGAGAGGAGCACCAGGAGAACGAATGAATGAATGAATGAATGAATGAATGAATGAATGAATGAATGAATGAATGAATACATGAGCAATAATTAAAGGGATAGTTCACCCAAAAATTATAATTTACTCGCTATATACTTACACTTAAGTGGTTCTAAACCTTTATGGATTTCTTTCTTCTTTTAAACACAATAGAGGATATTTTGAAACCTGTAATTATTGACTTCCATAGTAAGAAAAACAAATACTATGGAAGTCAATGGTTACAGGTTCCAGCTTTCTTCTAAATATCTTCTTTTGTGTTCAACAGAGGAAAGAAAGTCAGAAAGAAAGTCAATCTACACTGTAAAAAATGTTGGGTTTCACACAATCGATTTGTGCTGGGACAAGTTAATTTACTTATTTAGGACTTCATTTATTTATGAAGTTAACTTATTAGTTTTTACAAATTTAAGTGGATTAAACATAAAACAATTGAGTTGTCCCCAAAAACTCAAGAATTGTGTGGTTTCAGATCATTTTAAATATGCAGATTGAACAAACAGCAAACTATCGTCCATCTATCGTAAACAAACAGCCAAACAAATAAAACATTTTATTTAAATCATAATATTTGTTATTTTTAGTTAGTTTAAATTTTTAAAGAAGCTTTAAAATTATAATAATAATAATAATAATAATAATAAATAATAATAATAATAATAATAATAAATAAATAAATAAATAAATATTAATAATAATAATAATAATAATAATAATAATAATATTCAGCCGATTCAGCCAATCAGAATTAAAGTGTTTTTGATCTTAGCTGACATTAGTGACGACAAACTTTTGTCTAGTGTTGAAAAAGAATTGAACTTTGAAATGGTTGTGTAGTGAATGAGTGCAATAATGGAGTTTTTCTTGAAAAAGAAACAAAAGAAAAGAATATCCATAAACAAATAAAATTATATAACTTATAAAAATTCTCATATTAACTCTATTTTTATTATATACTATATATTATGTACCCGTTTTACACAACTGTTGACTTTACAGTTTTAATAAGATCAAGTTACAAATACAAAAAAGACAAGCTACGAAAAACATTACAACTATAACTACTGCATAATGGCTGCATAATAAATAATAATAAATAATAATGACTAATAAATAATGACAATAATAAATAACTGCAAAATAAATAAAATATCAGTAAATTCGTTCAGTTAGACAGCAAGCAAACAAAGCAATGCATACATGAATGAGTGTTATTTTTAAAGGACATTTTTGGCTACCATAAGTATGATAAATAGTTAGTCCTGAAGCAAAAGCATTTAAGAGGCACTACTGTAAAAGACATCCATCAACTCTAGTAATGTAAGAAGAACCTCTCTGAGTGAATGAACAGAGCATACATCATTCATCACAATGCTCTAGTCTAACTTTATAGAAAACTGTCCAATTAATAATAATATTAATACTTTAAATAAATTACAAATATTTCTGTCTTATATATTTTGTATCATTTTTAAAAATAAATTAATATATTTTTAATTTAGTTTCACTTTTACGAATTTGTGAGGCATCTTGTATACCATCCGTGAGTATTTTAACTTCAATATTTGCCCTCGCTAAAGATTTTCATTCATTTGAATCATTCAGTTTCTTTTTTTACTCATTCTAATTGTAGCTTGTTAATTTTTTGTAGTATACTATACATTCTTTAATTCATTTTCCTTCGGCTTAGTCTCTATTTCAGAGGTCACCACAGTGGAATGAACCGCCAACTATTCCAGCATATGTTTTATGCAGCATATGCCCTTCCAGCTGCAACCCAGTACTGGGAAATACCCATATACACTCACACACTACAGACAATATAGTTTATTCAATTCACCTATAGCGCATGTCTCTGGATTGGGGAGGATTTTGGATGAAACCCACACCAACATGGGGAGAACATGCAAAACTCCACACAGAAATGCCAACTGGCCCAGCTGGGACTCGAACCAGTGACCTTCTTGCTGTGAGGTGATACTTCTAACCACTAAGCCACCTTTTCACCCACTAAAGTATACATTTTAATGCAATTAATATTCAGATTTTCTTTTAAAAAAGCATAATGCATGAGATAATATACAATAAACCAAACAAAATATTGGTCTATTAGTTAATTGACAGATTAAAATTACTACAACGTGAAAAAAAGTTAACCTCAAATAAGTTACTGAATTACAATGCTATAGAGAAATTATAAACATAAAAGTTCCAAACATAAAACTAAACCATAATCCACCCCTAAACCCACATAGATACACACACAAAATGCACACACACACATCGAAAATTAAAATGCCACGGTTATCTGATTACATAAACCACAGATCATTTTTGTAAAATTACTCCAAGCACGATTATCCATTTGGCACAAAACACTTCTGTAAACCCACAATAAACTAATCATGAAATCAGTACGACAAATCTTTTCCACACGTACCTCTGCAGATCTGAAGACGAAACCGGTTGAAGTCTCGACCGAAGAAATCAAAGCTCCATCACCGTCCAACAATCTACAGGGGAAATGCAGACTTACAGTTTCCATGTGATTGTGTTATTTTTAATGCTCACAGCTGAATAACTGCAGACTTACAGAGTGCTGAGGGGTTTCCTTCGGCTCCTGGATTGCAGTAATAACTGAAAGCTGAAGCTTGTAAAGACACACCTGAGTGAAAGAGAGAGAAACAAGAAGAAGACGAAGTAGTAGAAGAAGAAAAGCCCCAAGGCTGTGAGGGAGAAAAAAAGGATTATGTTGCATTGAGAGCTGATTTATGCTCGTCGTGTAGAGAAAAGAGCAGCTTCATTACAGGACACACGTCTCTGAAGAAGCACCAGCCACGAGATCAAATGCTTTGTTAGGATGATGCTTTATTAGGTGTGGATAATAATAAGAATGCATTTTTTGGAAGAATGACATCAATGTTTGGGAGGATGTTATACGGTGTGATAAACAGGCTGAAGTATCAATGAGAGAAAAAAAATGTTACCTGAGAGAAAATATTGAGGCAAGGGCCTTGGGTTGTTCCAGCCTGATCTCACGAGGGAGCATAACTATTTTACATTTTGTCAGTTTAGTTTGTACAAATTCATATAAGTTCAGTCACAAGAAATCATACAATTTTTTAAAGGAGACATGGCACCATGCACCATCATTTGGGGATGAGCAGATCATACGAAGTTGACCAAATAAAATCGTACAAATTCATACTTCAAGAGTTTAAAGCTGATGATTGATAATAAAGCATGTTTGGCATGCTGTCCTGGGAGAGAGCCCTAAGAGAGCCCGGGGCTCCCTCCCATTTGAAGAGCAAGAGGGGAGTTTGAGCTCTGGTAGGTCTCGAGAACTCCCCTTGTTTAGTTAGGGCCTATTACAGATTATAGGGATTGCTATGGAGAGATAAACTTCTGATTGAAAGGAACTTGACTAGAGCTAATCTATGGTGCCAACTGTGTTTGGTCAATTCACTTAAGTTGCATGTCTTTGGACTGTAGGTGGAAACCGAACCCGGGCGAAACCCACGCAAGCACAGGGAGAACATGTAAACTACGCACAGAAACATCGACTGGACCAGAAAGGACTTGAAACAGTGACCTTCTTGCTGTGAGGTGACAGTGCTAATCACTGAGCCACCGTGCCACCCTATCTATAAACAGGGAGAGAGAGAAGGTAGAAGGGGGGATTCTTCAAGACGAAGACAACTAAGGTAAGAAACTGATTATTTACAGTGAGTTAAGAATCATCTGATTCGTGAATCACATGTTGGCTAAGTGAAGTTTATTGATAAACTAATTTCGAGAGGATCACGTGCATATGATTGCTTGCAGCAGGTCCCGCATTATTCAATTTATGATTCACCAATCAGACGATTCCTAAGTCACTAAAGATACCCTAAGTTCCTTATAAAAGCCATCTTCATTTTGAAAAATTCCCCCCTTCCACCCCTACTCCTCCTCCTTTCCTAGATGGGTGGCACGGTGGCCCAGTGTTTAGCACTGTTGCCTCACAGCAAGAACGTCACTGTTTCTAGTCCTTACCAAGCCAGCCGACGTTTTTGTGCGGAGATTACACGTTCTCCATGTGCTCACGTGGGTTTCCTCCGGATTCCCCGGTTTTCACCCACCGTCCAAAAACATGCAACTTAAGTTAATTGACTAATCCAAATCACCACCATAGACATGCTCCTAGTAGGTAGTTATCTCTTAAGAGCAATCACTATCTGTTCATTAGCTACTACAGCAAGGGAATTCTCGAGATCTACCTAAGCTCAAACTCCCCTCTTGCCTTGCAAATGAGAGGGAACCCCGGGCTTGAGGATCTTATGAGCTCAGAGCTCTCTCCCAGGACAGCATGCCAAACAAGCTGTATAATCAATCATCAGCAAAGTGTGAACTCTTGAATATGGGACCAGTCATGGTCAATTATAAGCACGTGATCCTCTTGAAATTAATTTATAAATAAACTTCACAAATTAGCCACTGAATAAAATAGTTACAAATTGCCGTGTTATAGCTTTGGTTGCTCAGCGGTTTTATGCAACATTGGCTCATTCTGAAAACGTAGCCCTACATGCATTTCTGGAGATCGCGGATTATGTAGTCAGAGCTCCGTATGGCTGCACTTCATCTTTAAAACAAACATTATGGGGCAGTATGATGCCGCTGTATGATGCTTTTTGCGATTACCAACTGACCGCTTACCTCCATGTGGACGGCTTCCCCTCTGTCTGGACATGAGATGCCGAGCAGAGTTGACCGCGATGACAGGGTTTGAGTCCCATGAAGAACGCTTCCAGAAAGCAGGTAAGACAAAAACAGAAACCAAAAAATAAAATAAACAAGTAAATAACAGGGTGAGAATGTGGTAAAATCTGAAAACGTGGTAAAAATCAGGGGGCTTTTTCTGGATTGCTTTTCAAAACACTGTGGTTGGATTTTGTGAAGTGGATGGGCGGGTCAATTAGTGCTTTATAAAATACTATTGGTTGGGTTTAGGGAAGGGGAAGGGGTTGGTTGGTCAGTCGGTTAGTCAGTTAGTCAACAGTGGGATTTACGCAGTAACAGCAGGTACGAATGGCACTCGCAAGATAAATTTGAGATCTGAAAAAGCGTACACAGCAGCCTCTGGTGGATTCGCGCAAACAAAAACTGCAACAAAAAAAAATTGCTTCTGGAACATATTTGGTGCTCTCCAGAAATGTATATAGGAGTATGCAATCAGAATGAGACTGGGTTGGTTTTATGAAGTATTTTTTATCTATTCGTTGTCGCAGGTTAACAAGCGATTAATTCCATTTCCTTTATTCTATCTGATGATTTGTTTGTTTTGTTTGGAAAAGGCAAGTAGCGAGCCAACTGTCTGTTGACCATATTGCAGCGGTATTCTCTTTAAATGATTCTTTCTAAAATAAGAATTCGTGAAGACCTTCCTTAAAGAGGACCTATTTTGCAAGAATCTCTTTTTTAAGGCATATAAACCCAGTTGTGTAGCAACAGAGTGTGAATATAGCCAGCCTTTAATGGTAAAAATTCATTAAGTCTATCATTTATAATCACTCTTCATAAGAACAGTCTGCAGAAACACTTTGATTGACATTCTCCATTTGTACATGTAGTCACAGGGGGAAAGCTTTTCTTTTCTAATCTTTTATTCTAAACATTTTTATGTTGTCATGGATTGGTCAGGCTCTCACGAACCCCACTCACGAAGATCACCATCACCTGACTTCTAATGAGCACACAGCTGCATCACATTCACGAGCACCAGATAAAAGCACAGCACTCCAGTCGCTCATTGTCCGGGCTCGTCTCGACGAAAGCGGACAACTGAGCGACCACTCAGCGTAGTCATCCTCAGCTAAAACAAACGATTTACTTACCTGTTCTCTTTGTATTCCTCCTAGTCTTCCTGGTCCTCCCGAATCGTCCTGTCTTCCAGTCCTTCCAAGTCTGTGTCATCCTCTGTCAGCTGTATCTGGTGTGTGCTGTCCATCCTCGTGTATTCCTGTTACCCAGCCACGGAGGAAAAGACCCCAACATCATTCCTGATCCTCCTGGCTATCCTTCATGTGCTCCTTGTTGTCATCTAATAAACACCCTAACGTTTCCTTACCTCTGTCTCCTGTCCGCTTCATAACAGAAGCCCGGACCCATAATCGACGACAACATGAGCACCCCCGATCACCTTCAAGAGCTGGTGGACCAGTTGAAGCGGATTCTACAGCCACCAGCTCCACTTTCCAACGCACCACCAGCACCGAGCACTTCCGCCTCCACAGTTTCTTCTTCGGCCCTTCCTTCCAGTCCCATGGCCCGACCAGCGCCCTACTCAGGCGGAGCGGGGGAGTGCAATGGTTTTCTGTTACAATGTTCCCTCATATTCGAAATGCAACCTTCTCTATATCCCACAGATAAGTCGAAGATCGCCTACATCGTATCTCTACTCTCTGGACCTGCACTTAAATGGGCTGAGACGATCTGGAACCAAGCCGGGCCGGTCATGAATTCCATCACTACCTTCACGGAGTATTTCAAAGAGGTGTTTGGACGTTCTGATGGGGAAGTAGCCGCTGGAGAGCAGCTGTATCATCTAAAGCAAGGTACTCTATCTACACAGGAATATGCTCTCCGGTTTCGCACTCTAGCAGCTGCAAGTGGATGGAATGAGAGATCGTTGTTGACCACGTACCGGCTCGGCTTGGAACCCACTCTCCGAATCCAACTGGCCACATTAGATGATACAATGGGTCTGGAGAGATTCATCCAACATTCTCTCCGATGTTCCGATCGTCTCCGTTCCTATCAACAGGACACCATCACCCCCTCGTCTGCACTCCTCCAATCGCCTGAGTCAACAGCCTCTCCAGAACCAGAACCCATGATAATAGAGTCTGGAAGACTGACATCAGCGGAACGACAGAGGAGGCTGACCCGGGGTCTGTGTCTATACTGCGGTGTCAGTGGACACACCCGTATGGAGTGTCCCCTTCGTCCCATTCGGACTTCAGTGAGTGTATTCAGTACGAATATTGAACAATGTAAACCACTTACTACCACCGTACAAATAACTACTGCCTCTATTTCTCTCCTTGTCACAGCCCTCATCGACTCCGGGTCAGCAGGGAACTTCATCTCCCAATCCCTCTGTCGTCAACTCCACCTCCGTACTGAGGCGTCCTCGCATATATACCAGATACAACCGATAACCCAGTGCACTCGATCTTCGACCCGTATCCATCGACAATGCGAAGACATCCTTCTTCAAGTGGGGTTGTTACATCAAGAGAGGATTCAATTTCTGGTTCTGGAGGGTGCAAATATGGACATCATTCTAGGGCGCCCGTGGCTGGTGAAGCACGATCCCATCATCTCTTGGGGCACAGGAGAGATAAAGAAATGGGGATCTGGATGTACACCTGCCTGTTTTCCAAATCTCCCTCTTCAAGGTCGGAACCCCATTTCTTTGTTTGCAACATCGGTCGAGAGCCCTCCTGAGAAGCAGTCTATCCACATTCCTAAGGAGTACAGCTCCTTTCATGATGTCTTCTGCCCCAAGAGAGCTTCCCAGCTACCGCCGCATCGGCCATGGGACTGCGCGATCGACCTAGTTCCAGATGCCCAGTTGCCAAGAGGTAGGATCTACCCGCTCTCGCTTCCAGAGAATCAGGCAATGGAAGATTACATAAGGGAGGCTCTGAGTCAGGGGTACATACGTCACTCAAAATCACCAGCCGCCTCAAGCTTCTTCTTTGTGGCCAAGAAGGACGGAGGGCTGCGTCCATGCATCGACTACAGGGTCCTAAATAACGGTACAGTAAAATACCGATATCCCCTTCCTCTGGTACCAGCCGCTTTGGAACAGCTCCGAGAAGCTAAAGTCTTCACTAAATTGGACCTCCGCAGCGCGTATAATCTGATAAGAATACGTGAGGGGGACCAATGGAAGACAGCATTCGTGACCCCTACTGGCCACTATGAATATGAGGTCATGCCTTACGGTCTGGTCAACGCCCCCTCCGTATTCCAAAACTTCATTCATGAAGTCCTCCGGGAGTTTCTTCACCACTGTGTAATAGTGTACATAGATGACATCCTCATTTACTCCCGGAGTGAGGCCGAACATCGCCAACACGTTGCGGAGGTCCTACACACATTGAGAGAACATCACCTCTACCTCAAAGCGGAGAAATGCTCATTCCACCAGAAGTCGATTCATTTCTTGGGATACATCATTGACCAAACCGGTATACGTATGGATGGGAAGAAAATTGAGGCTGTTCTATCCTGGTCAGAACCCACTTCCATTAAGGAGCTCCAGAGGTTTCTTGGGTTTGCTAACTTTTATAGACGGTTTATCAAGGACTACAGCAGGATTACATCACCTCTCACTAATCTCCTCAAGGGTAAACCCAAAGGACTGGAGTGGACCAAAGAAGCAGCCGCAGCCTTCCGCCTTCTTAAGAAGGAGTTCACAAGGGCCCCACTCCTGACTCATCCTGACCCAAATCTTCCTTTCGTGGTGGAAGTGGACGCATCCACCACCGGCGTCGGGGCAGTATTATCTCAACATCATGATACACCGCCCCGACTGCATCCCTGTGCCTATTTCTCTCGGAAGTTGAGCCCGGCGGAGCAGAATTACAGCATAGGAGACAGGGAGCTTCTAGCAATCAAGCTAGCCTTGGAGGAGTGGCGTCACTGGTTGGAGGGAGCCAAACATCCGTTCCAGGTGATCACAGATCACAAAAACCTCCAATACATCAAAGAGGCCAAGAGACTATGTCCACGTCAAGCCAGATGGTCACTTTTCTTCTCACGTTTTGATTTCTCCATTTCCTATCGTCCAGGACCCAAGAATCTAAGAGCAGACGCTCTCTCTCGTTTACACGAGCATCACGATCATGAAGAACTCCCAACGAAGATTCTTCCCGAACACATCTCCATTTGTCCGATCACCTGGAACGCTCCTCCAGTCGTTGCCACTCCGGAAGCCCCTGCTCCGCCGGGATGCCCTCCTCATCGGCAGTTCATACCACCTGAACACCGGGTAGATCTGATCCACTCCTTACATACCTCGCTAGGCACTGGACATCCAGGGATCAACAATACTCTCTCGCTAGTATCCCAACGATTCTGGTGGCCAAACATGGCAAGGGATGTGAGGCAATATGTTCAGGGCTGTAAGGACTGTGCCCAATCCAAGAGCCCACGTCATCTACCCGCTGGAAAGCTCCATCCCTTGCCGATTCCGAACCGTCCCTGGTCACACCTAGGAGTGGACTTTATCACTGACCTCCCTTCGTCAGAAGGTAATACCTGTATTCTAGTCATAGTAGATAGATTCTCAAAGTTTGTCAAACTAATCCCTCTGAAAGGTCTTCCCACAGCCTTTGAAACTGCCGACAATATCTTTAATCAAGTCTTCAGGTCATTTGGTATTCCAGAAGATATTGTGTCGGACAGAGGTCCACAGTTCATCTCACGTCTATGGAAAGCCTTCTTCAAGCTCCTAGGTGTGGCCGTCAGCCTCTCTTCTGGATATCATCCCCAAACCAACGGGCAGACAGAGAGGAAGATTCAGGAGGTGGGACGGTTCCTGAGGACCTTCTGCAGTGGTCACCAGAACTCCTGGAGCCAGTATTTGGGCTGGGCAGAATATGCCCAAAATTCACTGCGGCAACCCTCCACCGGACTCACGCCATTCCAGTGCGTCCTGGGCTTCCAACCACCGCTCTTTCCCTGGGATGGCGAACCATCTGATGTCCCCGCAGTGGAGCACTGGTTCCGGGAGAGCGAGAGAGTCTGGGACGAGGCTCATCAACATCTGCAGAGGGCAGTCCGTCGAAGCAAGGTAACCGCCGATAGGAGAAGGTCTGAAGAACCCAGATACACACCCGGACAAAAGGTGTGGCTATCCACCCGGGACATACGCATGCGACTGCCCTCTCGCAAGTTAAGTCCCCGATTTGTTGGTCCCTTCACCATCGTGGAACAGGTTAACCCCGTCACCTACAAACTACAATTACCCTCTCACTACCGTATTCACCCTACATTCCACGTATCACTCCTGAAACCCTATCACGATCCTGTTCTTCCCTCCACAGAGCCTGACCACGAAGAGGAACCCCCTCCTCCACTGCTCCTAGAAGAAGGAGCCGTCTACGCAGTGAAGGAGATCTTGCGTTCCCGACGTCGTGGTGGCCAGTTGGAGTACCTGGTGGACTGGGAAGGGTACGGCCCCGAAGAAAGGACATGGGTTCCCAGAGCTGATATTCTCGATCCTAGTCTCATGGTGGAGTTTCATGAGAGCCACCCTGAGTTCCCAGCGCCTAGAGGCAGAGGGAGACCACCACGGCGTCGGAGGTGTCGGCCCTCAGGAGCGGGCCCTGGGGAGGGGGGTACTGTCATGGATTGGTCAGGCTCTCACGAACCCCACTCACGAAGATCACCATCACCTGACTTCTAATGAGCACACAGCTGCATCACATTCACGAGCACCAGATAAAAGCACAGCACTCCAGTCGCTCATTGTCCGGGCTCGTCTCGACGAAAGCGGACAACTGAGCGACCACTCAGCGTAGTCATCCTCAGCTAAAACAAACGATTTACTTACCTGTTCTCTTTGTATTCCTCCTAGTCTTCCTGGTCCTCCCGAATCGTCCTGTCTTCCAGTCCTTCCAAGTCTGTGTCATCCTCTGTCAGCTGTATCTGGTGTGTGCTGTCCATCCTCGTGTATTCCTGTTACCCAGCCACGGAGGAAAAGACCCCAACATCATTCCTGATCCTCCTGGCTATCCTTCATGTGCTCCTTGTTGTCATCTAATAAACACCCTAACGTTTCCTTACCTCTGTCTCCTGTCCGCTTCATAACATATGTGTTCTTGTAATGTATATTATCTTTTGGAATTACAAATTTATAAAGGGCTTTTTATAATAGCAACTTTTATTTGATAATGTTTCGTTACATACAGTTAATTTAATGAAACAATTTTGAATTATAACTGAATTTATCAATAGTATCTGGATTAATATCAACTAATTGTTAAAAAAAATAATGTGTTAATGTGTATTTAGGGACATTTTCTTGAAAACATTAACTTAAAGACCACTGAACCTGTTTTCTATTGTCTCAGCCTCCAGAATAGTACGTTCAACTTTTATTATCATAAAATAATTAAGTCTAATTTTCATCTTTTAATTACTCTGCTTTAAATAATGATTTGCATGAAGCATCTATCTTGTTATTTCTGTGATTAAAATTGTGTTTGTCCCTACATTCTTTTCAACTTTGTAACATCGGTTATAAAAGACATGAACAAGCACTGATAGAAAAAGCATGTGACTTGCTCCAAGTGGTGTAAACATTAATTAAAACTTAGTTCATTAATACTGAGATATGTATTCGAGCCTGTCCTTGCTCACATTTGGATCCTATTTTAATGTTTAATAAAAATATGAAAATAATCAAGTATTAAATATGTAACGAATATTTTATATGTGAACACAATATTACTACACACATTTCTGTCCATACAGCTTCCAAAAATTGATTTTGCTTGATAGGAGCCCTTTACCCTACTGAAAAAAAAGCTTAAACCAGCCTAGGCTGGTTGGCTGGTTTTAGCTGGTTGACCAACCTGGTTTTAAAGGGGTTTTGGCCACTTCCAGGCTGGTTTCCAGCCATTTCCAGCCTGGTTTTAGCTGGCCAGGCTTGAAAATGACCAGCTAAAACCAGCTTGACCAGTCTGGTTTAAGCTGGACATAGCTGGTTTTGGCTGGTCATCTCCCAGCCTGACCAGCTAAGACCAGGCTGGAAACCAGCCTGGAAGTGGCCAAAACCCCTTTAAAACCAGCCTGGTTGACCACCTAAAGCCAGCCAACCAGCCTAGGCTACTTTAAGCTGTTTTTTCAGCAGGGTAGCTCCAAATAATTAGGTTTTAGGTTAGCATTTGGGGCTAAAGCATAAACTGGTTTAAAATGTCAGCTCTTTAGTGTAAAAAGCTGAACAATAATTTAAACAACAGTAACATTATCAAAAGCTCTGTATTGTATTGAAACATTTTCCTATAATTGGTTCAGTTTACTTTAAATCATACATTTTTTTGTATTTTTCATCGCAGTTTAAGTAAAATAAATGATTTTTTGCACACTCTTTTACGTGACTCTGTAAAGGACGACAAAGAATTTCTCATTATCTTTTCACGGGGGTTAAAAGGTCTAAAAGTCAGTTCACGACAAATAAAAATACCTAGCTTTCAAACATTCTCCATTCCATGTCATTTACAATCACAACACAAACTCCTCTCAAAGACATTTGAATAGTTCCCTCAATCGAAACTGAGATAATCAATCCTGGTGAAAAAAAACACAGCAGATAAAACAATAGTTCTGATCTGACATGTTGATGTGGGTTTTTTTTTTTTTTACATTTTAGCTTACAGATGCATTTGTAGAAATACTATACAATTTCAAACCTCTCTATCAAAAGCACCACTCATTTCGTTAGGGGTAAAAGCTATTTTAAAGCACATTTAGGACTAGAATCTTTCAAACATCACCTTCTTTATGGCTCCAAATGATTGCCGGAATGCAATTTACCCCAGTGGCTGAAACTGATAAACATGACGCATCTGGGCCACAAATCACAGAAATACATTTTCAACTCTCCGAAGGCAGATTTTTATGATCTCCGAGTCGACAGCTGTGGTTAGCAAGCACATACCAACCAAAGCCAACACATCTCTCTGCCCCTTGAGGCTCTTTCTGGCATCTGGAGACGTTCGCAGACCAGCCTAAATGCAAATGTATCAATCAAAATCACTGCCGCAAAAAAGCTCATGCTTGAAACATAATAAATGCCCTGCTTGGTCATATTAATATTAGATGTAGCTACACATTTCTCTACTTATTCATTTGGGAGATGGTTTTATCCAAAGTGACCTGCAAATTAGGATTAAAAAGTACGTAACAAAAGAAAAACTATATGTAAATATTATTACAACTCACACTAAGTCTAGCATACGCTGTAAATAATGCTGGGCTCAACAACATGAAGGAGTTATGTTTAAAAAAAATAGCTCATTTTGAATAAGTAGTTTGAACAAATCGCAAACATAATTTTTTAGTGTACAACAGAAGAGCCGATGTTCATTAATAAAGTATATTGTACATTCTCAGAAATAATGGTACAGGAGCTGTCACTGGAGCAGTTCCTTTGGAAAAGGTACATATTTGTACCTGAAGGGTAGGCCCACACGGAACATGCGCGTGCAGAAATCCGCAGATTTTTTGCCCATCACTGACTCTATTTACTTGTGTAAATGTGTGTAAATTTATTTTTATTCAGTTTTTAAATAAATTGTACGTATATTATTGTGATATAATAATAGTAATATTAAAATGTTTGTATGATTTATTTACAATACAGCTTGTCTTTTAGTAGACATATTATATGAGAGACTTGCTTTACTTACCAAATAAGTGGATCTAATTGTTTTTGCATTGTAAACATTAAATAAAAGTTGAAAATGTACTATTTCTTATTTCATATATTAAGTTTCTAGTTATGATACTCAAATTCTGCATAACAATAAGAAATTCTCAGCAGAAAAAGCAAAAAATTACAGCAAATTCTGTCTGGCCCTACTGAAGGGTTCATAATGGTACCTCAAAGGTACTTTTTAGGTACATTTGGGTACTAATATGCACCTTTTAGGTACTACTGTGGACTATTTGGGTACAAATATGTATCTTTTACAATTCCTCTATCTTTATTTCTAAGAGTGTGATAATGAACATGCATGTTATTATTATTTTGGGCTCTTCAAATATCTGTGTATAATTATTTATTGTTTACATGATTAGTTCACCCAAAATGAAAATCACCTCATCATTTACTCTCCCACATTTGATTTGAAACCTTTATGGGGTTTTTTTCTGTTAAACACAAAAGAAGATATTTTGAAGAATGCTGGTTGCTGGAATCCATCGACTTCCACAGTAGAAAAAAATACTAAGGAAGTCAATGGGTTCAAGCAAGCAGCATTTTTCAAAATATCTCCCTTTGTGTTCAATAGAAGAGAAAACTCAAATAGGATTTGAACACGTGAAGGGTAAGTTATGACAGAATTTTCTCTTTACGAGTATTCAGACTGTTGTATTGGCTGTGGCTGGTTCATGAATTTTTCTTGTTTGAATGAGTGAGAATTTGAGCAGTACTTTAACAGTAGCATTTCCAGTCTACACGACTCAACCCGGGCTCATTCTGATTACGTACCCCTATATACAGTTGAAGTCAGAATTATTAGCCCCCCTTTGAATTAAAAAATATATATATTTCACAATTATTGTTTAACAGAGCAAGGAAATTTTCACAGTATAACTGATAATATTTTTTTCTTCTGGAGAAATTCTTATTTATTTTATTTCGGCTAGAATAAAAGAAGTTTTAAATTTTTTAAAAGCCATTTTAAGGTCAAAATTATTAGCCCCTTTATGCTATATATTTTTTCGATAGTCTACAGAACAAACCATCGTTATACAATAACTTGTCTAATTACCCTAACCTGCCTAGTTAACATAGTTAAGCCTTTAAATGTCACTTTAAGCTGTATAGAAGTGTATTATGTACTGTCATCATGGCAAGGATAAAATAAATCAGTTATTAGAAATGAGTTATTAAAACTATTATGTTTAGAAATGTGTTGAAAAAAATCTTCTCTCTGTTAAACAGAAATTGTTGAAAAAAATAAACTGGGTGGCTAATAATTCTGACTTCAACTGTACATTTCTGGAGAGCACCAAATACATCCCAGGAGTTACGTTTTTTGCAGTTTTTGTTTTCGCGAATCCCCCAGTGGCCGCCGTGTATGCTTTTTGAGATCTCAAATTTCTCTCGTGAGTGCCATTCGCACCTGCTCTTCTTGCTTAAATGCACAAGAGGCCAACTATTGTCGACTGACTGACTGACCCACCCTACTCCTCCTAAACCCAACCAATAGTGTTTTCAAAAGCATCGATTGACTCATACGTACCTCTGGCTACATAATTTGCGATCTCCAGAAACGTATAGGGCTACGTTTTCAGAATGAGCCTATGTTGACAAAACTTGAAACAGGAACATATAAACCACACTGGGCAAGGGCATAGCAATCATCTAACAGAAAGCATCTTGTGTAAAAGTCACCCAAAGGTCAAAGGCATGTTGTGTCTAATCAGCTCCTGAGGTTTTGTTCATGAATTCGGGCACTGGTAAGGACAATGAGGAGCTTTGTTCAATACACATTGGGACACTAAATGTGATCTGAGAACATCCTAAAAAATTAAGCATTATTTGGTTGAAAACCTATTGTAGAAGTAAACTTTACAAACTTTAAATTAAACATTTTGAGGTAACGCTGACCCAGGATACAATGAAATGCAAATCACCACATGATTAATCCGATGTCTTTGCTGTGAGTTTATTAGTCTTGTAAACGGCATTTTGTTGGTTGTTTGTTGTCTTGAGGTCAGTCAGTTATTCAAGTTCAGCTTTTAAACATTTTTTGAGACACGATTATCTCATGTTGTCAAATGCAAAAGCACTTTTGATTACCAGCTCACGCTTCAATAGCAAATCACAACAGGTGAGAGAATGAAGACTGCAGGATATGTCTGATCTTGTATTAAAGAAAAATAGTGACTCAAAACTTTTGCTACAGCTGTGTGAAGACAGAAACCTGGAATTCTAATCACGGTCGTATTTGCTATTTTCATTCCTCAATTTTTTATTTTATAAAATATATTTTATATTTTATATTTTATATATATATATATATATATATATATATATATATATATATATATATATATATATATATATATATATATATATATATATATATATAACATTCCCCCCTCATTACTCTAGCACTTGTTGTGTGTACTGCCGCTTCTTGTTGAATCGCTGAATGCCTTCTCAGTTGTAAGTCACTTTGGACAAAAGCTTATAAAACATTTATTTTTATAGAAGTATTAAATTAAAATTTTTCGATTTCTGTAATAAAATATCAAATGAATCCAAAATATGTATTTATTATACCTTGTGCTTTATACAGTATGTTAAAAATATCCTTATAATTTTTAGAAATTATGAATTAATATGAAATCAGTATTCTGACTTTAACTTTTCCAACACTAAGTGAAAGGCCTGAGGATGCCACCATATGTACTATAATACTCCTACTAAAATACTCAGTGACAGTTTATCACCCCTGCATTGTTTCCTGCCTAAGGCTCCAGTGTCATCCTACCTTCTTCGGCGACATAAGACAATTGCTATACCCAGGAGTAAAACTAAACGTCATGAACTCTCCTTTATTCCACATGCTCTTAAATTGTTGTATAGATAATTTATAATGTTTGATGATTTTTTTAATTATTGTTTTTACTTATTAAACTTGTTTATCATGTTATGTATTAGTATTTTTATTTGTAAAATTTTGTGTGAAGCATTTCAGGGAATTGTGCTGCAATACCCGGTCTAGTCAGGTTTTAAATTAGCTAAACTAAATTAAACCAAACTAAAATGATTATTTTACGATTTTAAAATTTAAATATTTAAAAACAATTATAATTTAAATGCAATTATAATATCATTTGTTTAATTTTTCTTCTGTATATATAAAATATTCATAAAGTAGTTTAAATGAAACACAAGTTATTAATGTATTATAATAAATTAATAATTGATGTAATTGTTTTATGTATACATTTGTAATTCTTTTCATATGCACTGTCGCCTCACAGCAAGAAGGATGCTGGTTTGAATCCCGGCTGGGCCAATTGGCATTTCTGCATGGAGTTTGCATGTTCTCCTCGTGTTGGTGTGGGTTTCCTCCGGGTGCTCCGGTTTACCACACAGTCCAACGACATGCGCTATAGGTGAATTGAATAAACTAAATTGGCCGTAGTGTATGAGTGTGTGTGTGAATGGGAGAGTGTATGGGTGTTTCCCAGTACTGGGTTGTGGATGGAAGGGCATCCGCTGCATAAAACAAATGCTGGATAAGTTAATTCCGCTGTGGTGACCCCTGATAAATAAAATTACTTTCTATTTAAATAAATGACATCATATAATTCATATATATATATATATATATATATATATATATATATATATATATATATATATATATATATATATATATATATATATATATTTCTATTATATGAGACTGAAGTATTGTAATTGTAATATTATAAATAATATTGTGTGTAATTCTGTGTTAATCTTAATAACACTTAAAATATGTGATGCAATAAAATCTGATGCAATGTGGTCCCAACCTGCTTCAAAAAAAACAACAACAGGTTTTTTTCTACTGTGTTCAGATGTTATGAGCTTATTTTCCTTTGTAGAAACTCAACTTCCCCCCCCCCCAGGAAATAACCAGCTGTGATTAGCAGCCGTGTCACTCCTGATATCACTTTCATTCTGCACACGGACAAATGAGACAAATGTTATCATCAGTGTCTGGCGTAGACATCAATAACTTCATGTAGTGAATCAGCTAATGCTGTGGATGCAGATTTACTGGTGTCAGATGTTCTGGCAGGCCTTTCTGATTCTGGCAGCAGCTTCACACGTCGGGCTTTGATCCGCGCCGCTGTGGGAGATGGTGACAGTTTTTGGGCTATCAAAAGAAGTAAACACAGAACTTATCAATTGAAGTTAGACAAAAATGAAATAAATAAAAACACATAAACATTTCATTGATTTCCTTGATATTGTGATCAAAGGGCTCGTGACGTCGGCACACTTTCTGGCTGCTTTACAGACCCTCGGCTTCACGGCGTAAGTGAGATTGAAAGGGTAGTGAACCGCTAAATTACCCAATGTTTTTCTGAGCAGCATCTCTTTAATTACTGGAATGTTCAATGATAATAGCATAATTAAGTTCAGGAGTTTCAAAACAAAGACACAACTAACAGAGATGGAAGTGTCGGCTAGTAATTTTTAATTCCAGCATCACACAACTTGATCAGCTGGTGTAAATAAACATTATTTAATTTCAGGACATGTAAATAATATGAACATAGTTCTTCTACATGTTGTCTAAACAAAAAGATAGGATGTTTTGGTTAAGCGGTGCTTTAATTGCATGATTAGTGTCTTACTTTCTCTTTTGCAGATGTTGCTTTCTCATAATTTCGGCAATAATGAACAATACATTTTGTGTCTGTCCCTACATTCTTGTCAACTCTGTTAAATGGGCTATAAAAAGGCATAACAATCTGTAAAGCACAGATAGAAAAATATGGGACTTGCTCCAAGTGATGTCACATCCTGTGACATTTATTCTTCTCTCAATAATGTGTGCAAACTGTTTAGGAAGCCACACCAATTGTAGATTAGTTATATGTCAACTCTGTCACTGTGATATTTCTGTGAATTTCTCATTTACTTTTTTCAAAACAATAATATGGCTAAAAATACATACAGATCTGTTTTAGACATGACATGTGGAATCTGGGTTGAGGTTAGCATCTTGAGCTAAAGCACAAAATGGTGGAAAACATTAGTGGTTTAACCAGCCTGATCTCACGAGAAAACGTAAGTATTTTACGTTTTGTCAGTTTAGTGGCTAATTCGTTCATTCGTACGAAATTGTACGATTTTAAAAAAGGAGGCGTGGCACCTAACCCCACCCCTAAACCCAACCGTCATTGGGGGATGAGCAAATCGTACTAAATCATACGAATTAGATTGTACGAATTCATACAAATTAGCCACTAAATCAAAAAGTTACGAATTGCCGTGAGATTGTGTTGGTTTAACCCTTGTGTGCTGTTGGGGATGTTTTCATCCACTCTAGGGTGATTTTGAGTCTTAATTTGGCCACAACTTTCTCTGTGTTTCAGCAAATGGAATGATTTTTGGTGACAAATCTTATTTTGAAACATAATTTGGGAAAATGCTTTAGAATTTTTCAAAAACCCAATACACTCGGGGCAAATGTACTCCCCTTTCATTATGTTTGTGGCTGTTTTGCCTCATTGACTTCCATCATAATGACATTTTTTTTTTAATTGCAAAGCTATGACATCATACAATGACGTATTCTTTATTGTTGCTGGTTTTCCTTGTTGGGAAGAGGTAAAATTTATCAATTTATCAATTTATCAACTGTTGATTATCGGGTACATTGCAAAAAAGGCAAAGTTTCTAGCTTTTATATGTAGTGTGTGTGTGTGTGTGTGTGCGTGTGCGTGTGCGTGTGCGTGTGTGTGTGTGTGTGTGTGTGAGACATTTGCTCACTTACCTTGATATGTTAAAAACCTTAAAAGATAAGCAACTCAGCTCTCAGTGCATACTAAACATAGTAAGTGTTTTTCTGCACACACACTATAATCTGCTGTTTAATTCCATAACACTCCACATAAAAGCCAAAAACTTTTTTGTACAGGCTAGATCAACAGTCAAATTTCATTCATTCATTTTCTTTTCGGCTTAGTCCCTTTATTAATCCGGGGTCGCCACAGCAGAATGAACCGCCAACTTATCCAGCACATGTTTTACGAAGTGGATGCCCTTCTAAGACCCATCTCTGGGAAACATCGATACACACTCATTCACACACATACACTACGGACAATTTAGCCTATCCAATTCACCTGTACCAAATGTCTTTGGACTGTGGGGGAAACCGGAGCAGCCGGAGGAATCTCACGCAAACGCAGGGAGAACATGCAATCTCTACCAAGAAATGTCAACTGACCCAGCCGAGGCTCAAACCAGCAACCTTCTTGCTGTGAGGCGACAGCACTGACTACTGCGCCACTGCGTCACCTACAGTCAAATTTACAAATTTTAACTCTTCCCAACAGTGAAAACCACCAACAATCAGGTTTTCATGATTATATGCTGTCATGGCTTTGCCAAAAAATGTCATTATAATGGAAGCCAAAGGAGCAAAAATAGCCACCAACATAACGACAGAGTGATCAATTTGAACAAT